>NW_026543286.1:0-37190 GCF_028750875.1 Macrosteles quadrilineatus | reverse complement strand
AAGTGTGTACGAAGTGTAAATGTTTGTACAAGGGTGTACAAGATTGTACAAGTGTGTACAAGGTTGTACAATTGTGTACAAGGCTGTACAAGTGTGTACAAGGTTGTACAATTTTGTACAAGGCTGTACAAGTGTGTACAAGGTTGTACAAGTGTGTACAGGGCTCTACAATTGTGTACAAGGTTGTACAAGTGTGTACAAGGTTGTACAAGTGTGTACAAGGTTGTACAATTGTGTACAAGGGTTTACAAGTGTGTACAAGGTTGTACAATTGTGTACAAGGCTGTACAAGTGTGTAAAAGGTTGTACAAGTGTGTACAAGGTTGTACAAGTGTGTACAAGGTTTTACAAGTGTGTACAAGGTTGTTCAAGTGTGTACAAGGTTGTACAAGTGTGTACGAGGTTTCAAAATTGTGTACAAGGTTGTACAAGTGTGTACAAGGTTGTACAATTGTGTACAAGGCTGTACAAGTGTGTACAAGGTTGTACAAGGTTGTACAAGTGTGTACAAGGGTGTACAAGTTTTAACAAGGTTGTACAAGTGTGTACAAGGTTGTACAAGTGTGTACAAGGCTGTACAATTGTGTACAAGGTTGTACAAGTGTGTACAAGGTTGTACAAGTGTGTACAAGGTTGTACAATTGTGTACAAGGCTGTACAAGTGTGTACAAGGTTGTACAAGTGTGTACAAGGCTGTACAATTGTGTACAAGGTTGTACAAGTGTGTACAAGGTTGTACAAGTTTGTACAAGGTTGTACAATTGTGTACAAGACTGTACAAGTGTGTACAAAGTTGTGCAAGTGTGTACAAGGTTGTACAAGTGTGTACAAGGTTGTACAATTGTGTACAAGGTTGTACAAGTGTGTACAAGGTTGTACAAGTGTGTACAAGGGTGTACAATCGTGTACAAGGATGTACAAGATTGTACAAGATTGTACAAGTGTGTACTGGGTTGTACAAGTGTGTACAAGATTGTAGAAGTTTGTACAAGGTTGTACAAGTGTGTACAAGGGTGTACAAGTGTGTACAAATGTGTACAAGTGTGTACAGGGGTGTACAAGTTTGTACAAGGGTGTACAAGTTTTACAAGGTTGTACAAGTGTGTACAAGGTTGTACAAGTTGTGTACTGGGTTGTACAAGTGTGTACAAGATTGTATAAGTTTGTACAAGGTTGTACAAGTGTGTACAAGGGTGTACAAGTGTGTACAAATGTGTACAAGTGTGTACAGGGGTGTACAAGTTTGTACAAGGGTGTACAAGTTTAACAAGGTTGTACAAGTGTGTACAAGGTTGTACAAGTTGTGTACAAGGTTGTACATGTGTGTACAAGGGTGTACAAGTGTGTACAAGCTTGTACAAGTGTGTACAAGCTTGTACAAGTGTGTACAAGGGTGTACAAGTGTGTACAAGGGTGTACAAGTGTGTACAAGGTTGTACAAGTTTTTACAAGGTTGTACAAGTGTGTACAAGGCGGTAAAATCGTGTACAAGGATGTACAAGTTTGTACAAGTTTGTACAAGGTTGTACAAGTGTGTACAAGGATGTACAAGTTTGTACAAGGGTGTACAAGTGTGTACGATAAGTAAAAGTGTGTACAAGGGTGTACAAGGTTGTACAAGTGTGTACAAGGTTGTACAATTGTGTACAAGGCTGTACAAGTGTGTACAAGGTTGTACAATTGTGTACAAGGCTGTACAAGTGTGTACAAGATTGTACAAGTGTGTACAAGGTTGTACAAGTGTGTACAAGGATGTACAAGTTTGTACAAGGGTGTACAAGTGTGTACGATGTGTAAAAGTTTGTACAAGGGTGTACAAGGTTGTACAAGTGTGTACAAGGTTGTACAATTGTGTACAAGGCTGTACAAGTGTGTACAAGGTTGTACAATTTTGTACAAGGCTGTACAATTGTGTACAAGGTTGTACAAGTGTGTACAAGGCTGTACAATTGTGTACAAGGTTGTACAAGTGTGTACAAGGTTGTACAAGTGTGTACAAGGTTGTACAAGTGTGTACAAGGTTGTACAATTGTGTACAAGGCTGTACAAGTGTGTACAAGATTGTACAAGTGTGTACAAGGTTGTACAAGTGTGTACAAGGTTGTACAAGTGTGTACAAGGTTGTACAAGTGTGTACAAGGTTGTACAATTGTGTATCAGGTTGTACAAGTGTGTACAAGGTTGTACAAGTGTGTACAAGGGTGTACAATCGTGTACAAGGATGTACAAGTTTGTAAAAGTTTGTACAAGTTTGTACAAGTTTGTACAAGGTTGTACAAGTGTGTACAAGGATGTACAAGTTTGTACAAGGGTGCACAAGTGTGTACAAGGGTGTACAATCGTGTACAAGCTTGTACAAGTGTGTACAAGGGTGTACAGGTTTGTACAAGGTTGTACAAGGTTGTACAAGTGTGTACAAGGGTGTACAAATGTGTACAAGGATGTAAAAGTTTGTACAAGTGTGTACAAGTTTGTACAAGGTTGTACAAGTGTGTACAAGGTTTTACAATTGTGTACAAGGTTGTACAAGTGTGTACAAGGTTGTACAAGTGTGTACAAGGTTGTACAAGTGTGTACAAGGTTGTATAAGTGTGTACAACTTGTACAAGTGTGTACAAGCTTGTACAAGTGTGTACAAGGTTGTACAAGTGTGTACAAGGTTGTACAAGTGTGTACAAAGTTGTGCAATTGTGTACAAGGCTGTACAAGTGTGTACAAGGTTGTACAAGTGTGTACAAGGCTGTACAATTGTGTACAAGGTTGTACAAGTGTGTACAAGGTTGTACAGGTGTGTACAAGTTGTACAATTGTGTACAAGGCTGTACAAGTGTGTTCAAGGTTGTACAAGTGTGTACAAGGTTGTACAAGTGTGTACAAGGGTGTACAATTGTGTACAAGGATGTACAAGTGTGTACAAGGTTGTACAAGTGTGTACAAGGATGTACAAGTTTGTACAAGGGCTGTACAAGTGTGTACGAAGTGTAAATGTTTGTACAAGGGTGTACAAGTTTGTACAAGTGTGTACAAGGTTGTACAATTGTGTACAAGGCTGTACAAGTGTGTACAAGGTTGTACAATTTTGTACAAATCTGTACAAGTTTGTACAAGGTTGTACAAGTGTGTACAGGGCTCTACAATTGTGTACAAGGTTGTACAAGTGTGTACAAGGTTGTACAAGTGTGTACAAGGTTGTACAATTGTGTACAAGGCTGTACAAGTGTGTAAAAGGTTGTACAAGTGTGTACAAGGTTGTTCAAGTGTGTACAAGGTTGTACAAGTGTGTACGAGGTTTCACAATTGTGTACAAGGTTGTACAAGTGTGTACAAGGTTGTACAATTGTGTACAAGGCTGTACAATGTGTACAAGGTTGTACAAGGTTGTACAAGTGTGTACAAGTGTGTACAAGTTTTAACAAGGTTGTACAAGTGTGTACAAGGTTGTACAAGTGTGTACAAGGCTGTACAATTGTGTACAAGGTTGTACAAGTGTGTACAAGGTTGTACAAGTGTGTACAAGGTTGTACAATTGTGTACAAGGCTGTACAAGTGTGTACAAGGTTGTACAAGTGTGTACAAGGCTGTACAATTGTGTACAAGGTTGTACAAGTGTGTACAAGGTTGTACAAGTGTGTACAAGGTTGTACAATTGTGTACAAGACTGTACAAGTGTGTACAAAGTTGTGCAAGTGTGTACAAGGTTGTACAAGTGTGTACAAGGTTGTACAATTGTGTACAAGGTTGTACAAGTGTGTACAAGGTTGTACAAGTGTGTACAAGGGTGTACAATCGTGTACAAGGATGTACAAGTTTGTACAAGATTGTACAAGTGTGTACTGGGTTGTACAAGTGTGTACAAGATTGTATAAGTTTGTACAAGGTTGTACAAGTGTGTACAAGGGTTTACAAGTGTGTACAAATGTGTACAATTGTGTACAGGGGTGTACAAGTTTGTACAAGGGTGTACAAGTTTTACAAGGTTGTTCAAGTGTGTACAAGGTTGTACAAGTTGTGTACTGGGTTGTACAAGTGTGTACAAGATTGTATAAGTTTGTACAAGGTTGTACAAGTGTGTACAAGGGTGTACAAGTGTGTACAAATGTGTACAAGTGTGTACAGGGGTGTACAAGTTTGTACAAGGGTGTACAAGTTTTACAAGGTTGTACAAGTGTGTACAAGGTTGTACAAGTTGTGTACAAGGTTGTACATGTGTGTACAAGGGTGTACAAGTGTGTACAAGGTTGTACAAGTGTGTACAAGCTTGTACAAGTGTGTACAAGGGTGTACAAGTGTGTACAAGGTTGTACAAGTTTTTACAAGGTTGTACAAGTGTGTACAAGGCGGTAAAATCGTGTACAAGGATGTACAAGTTTGTACAAGTTTGTACAAGGTTGTACAAGTGTGTACAAGGATGTACAAGTTTGTACAAGGGTGTACAAGTGTGTACGATAAGTAAAAGTGTGTACAAGGGTGTACAAGGTTGTACAAGTGTGTACAAGGTTGTACAATTGTGTACAAGGCTGTACAAGTGTGTACAAGGTTGTACAATTGTGTACAAGGCTGTACAAGTGTGTACAAGATTGTACAAGTGTGTACAAGGTTGTACAAGTGTGTACAAGGATGTACAAGTTTGTACAAGGATGTACAAGTGTGTACGATGTGTAAAAGTTTGTACAAGGGTGTACAAGGTTGTACAAGTGTGTACAAGGTTGTACAATTGTGTACAAGGCTGTACAAGTGTGTACAAGGTTGTACAATTTTGTACAAGGCTGTACAAGTGTGTACAAGGTTGTACAAGTGTGTACAAGGCTGTACAATTGTGTACAAGGTTGTACAAGTGTGTACAAGGTTGTACAAGTGTGTACAAGGTTGTACAATTGTGTACAAGGCTGTACAAGTGTGTACAAGGTTGTACAAGTGTGTACAAGGTTGTACAAGTGTGTACAAGGTTGTACAAGTGTGTACAAGGTTGTACAAGTGTGTACAAGGTTGTACAATTGTGTATCAGGTTGTACAAGTGTGTACAAGGTTGTACAAGTGTGTACAAGGGTGTACAATCGTGTACAAGGATGTACAAGTTTGTAAAAGTTTGTACAAGTTTGTACAAGTTTGTACAAGGTTGTACAAGTGTGTACAAGGATGTACAAGTTTGTACAAGGGTGCACAAGTGTGTACAAGGGTGTACAATCGTGTACAAGCTTGTACAAGTGTGTACAAGGGTGTACAGGTTTGTACAAGGTTGTACAAGTGTGTACAAGGGTGTACAAATGTGTACAAGGATGTAAAAGTTTGTACAAGTGTGTACAAGTTTGTACAAGGTTGTACAAGTGTGTACAAGGTTTTACAATTGTGTACAAGGTTGTACAAGTGTGTACAAGGATGTACAAGTTTGTACAAGGGTGTACAAGTGTGTACGATAAGTAAAAGTGTGTACAAGGGTGTACAAGGTTGTACAAGTGTGTACAAGGTTGTACAATTGTGTACAAGGCTGTACAAGTGTGTACAAGGTTGTACAATTGTGTACAAGGCTGTACAAGTGTGTACAAGATTGTACAAGTGTGTACAAGGTTGTACAAGTGTGTACAAGGATGTACAAGTTTGTACAAGGGTGTACAAGTGTGTACGATGTGTAAAAGTTTGTACAAGGGTGTACAAGGTTGTACAAGTGTGTACAAGGTTGTACAATTGTGTACAAGGCTGTACAAGTGTGTACAAGGTTGTACAATTTTGTACAAGGCTGTACAATTGTGTACAAGGTTGTACAAGTGTGTACAAGGCTGTACAATTGTGTACAAGGTTGTACAAGTGTGTACAAGGTTGTACAAGTGTGTACAAGGTTGTACAAGTGTGTACAAGGTTGTACAATTGTGTACAAGGCTGTACAAGTGTGTACAAGATTGTACAAGTGTGTACAAGGTTGTACAAGTGTGTACAAGGTTGTACAAGTGTGTACAAGGTTGTACAAGTGTGTACAAGGTTGTACAATTGTGTATCAGGTTGTACAAGTGTGTACAAGGTTGTACAAGTGTGTACAAGGGTGTACAATCGTGTACAAGGATGTACAAGTTTGTAAAAGTTTGTACAAGTTTGTACAAGTTTGTACAAGGTTGTACAAGTGTGTACAAGGATGTACAAGTTTGTACAAGGGTGCACAAGTGTGTACAAGGGTGTACAATCGTGTACAAGCTTGTACAAGTGTGTACAAGGGTGTACAGGTTTGTACAAGGTTGTACAAGGTTGTACAAGTGTGTACAAGGGTGTACAAATGTGTACAAGGATGTAAAAGTTTGTACAAGTGTGTACAAGTTTGTACAAGGTTGTACAAGTGTGTACAAGGTTTTACAATTGTGTACAAGGTTGTACAAGTGTGTACAAGGTTGTACAAGTGTGTACAAGGTTGTACAAGTGTGTACAAGGTTGTATAAGTGTGTACAACTTGTACAAGTGTGTACAAGCTTGTACAAGTGTGTACAAGGTTGTACAAGTGTGTACAAGGTTGTACAAGTGTGTACAAAGTTGTGCAATTGTGTACAAGGCTGTACAAGTGTGTACAAGGTTGTACAAGTGTGTACAAGGCTGTACAATTGTGTACAAGGTTGTACAAGTGTGTACAAGGTTGTACAGGTGTGTACAAGTTGTACAATTGTGTACAAGGCTGTACAAGTGTGTTCAAGGTTGTACAAGTGTGTACAAGGTTGTACAAGTGTGTACAAGGGTGTACAATTGTGTACAAGGATGTACAAGTGTGTACAAGGTTGTACAAGTGTGTACAAGGATGTACAAGTTTGTACAAGGGCTGTACAAGTGTGTACGAAGTGTAAATGTTTGTACAAGGGTGTACAAGTTTGTACAAGTGTGTACAAGGTTGTACAATTGTGTACAAGGCTGTACAAGTGTGTACAAGGTTGTACAATTTTGTACAAATCTGTACAAGTTTGTACAAGGTTGTACAAGTGTGTACAGGGCTCTACAATTGTGTACAAGGTTGTACAAGTGTGTACAAGGTTGTACAAGTGTGTACAAGGTTGTACAATTGTGTACAAGGCTGTACAAGTGTGTAAAAGGTTGTACAAGTGTGTACAAGGTTGTTCAAGTGTGTACAAGGTTGTACAAGTGTGTACGAGGTTTCACAATTGTGTACAAGGTTGTACAAGTGTGTACAAGGTTGTACAATTGTGTACAAGGCTGTACAATGTGTACAAGGTTGTACAAGGTTGTACAAGTGTGTACAAGTGTGTACAAGTTTTAACAAGGTTGTACAAGTGTGTACAAGGTTGTACAAGTGTGTACAAGGCTGTACAATTGTGTACAAGGTTGTACAAGTGTGTACAAGGTTGTACAAGTGTGTACAAGGTTGTACAATTGTGTACAAGGCTGTACAAGTGTGTACAAGGTTGTACAAGTGTGTACAAGGCTGTACAATTGTGTACAAGGTTGTACAAGTGTGTACAAGGTTGTACAAGTGTGTACAAGGTTGTACAATTGTGTACAAGACTGTACAAGTGTGTACAAAGTTGTGCAAGTGTGTACAAGGTTGTACAAGTGTGTACAAGGTTGTACAATTGTGTACAAGGTTGTACAAGTGTGTACAAGGTTGTACAAGTGTGTACAAGGGTGTACAATCGTGTACAAGGATGTACAAGTTTGTACAAGATTGTACAAGTGTGTACTGGGTTGTACAAGTGTGTACAAGATTGTATAAGTTTGTACAAGGTTGTACAAGTGTGTACAAGGGTTTACAAGTGTGTACAAATGTGTACAATTGTGTACAGGGGTGTACAAGTTTGTACAAGGGTGTACAAGTTTTACAAGGTTGTTCAAGTGTGTACAAGGTTGTACAAGTTGTGTACTGGGTTGTACAAGTGTGTACAAGATTGTATAAGTTTGTACAAGGTTGTACAAGTGTGTACAAGGGTGTACAAGTGTGTACAAATGTGTACAAGTGTGTACAGGGGTGTACAAGTTTGTACAAGGGTGTACAAGTTTTACAAGGTTGTACAAGTGTGTACAAGGTTGTACAAGTTGTGTACAAGGTTGTACATGTGTGTACAAGGGTGTACAAGTGTGTACAAGGTTGTACAAGTGTGTACAAGCTTGTACAAGTGTGTACAAGGGTGTACAAGTGTGTACAAGGTTGTACAAGTTTTTACAAGGTTGTACAAGTGTGTACAAGGCGGTAAAATCGTGTACAAGGATGTACAAGTTTGTACAAGTTTGTACAAGGTTGTACAAGTGTGTACAAGGATGTACAAGTTTGTACAAGGGTGTACAAGTGTGTACGATAAGTAAAAGTGTGTACAAGGGTGTACAAGGTTGTACAAGTGTGTACAAGGTTGTACAATTGTGTACAAGGCTGTACAAGTGTGTACAAGGTTGTACAATTGTGTACAAGGCTGTACAAGTGTGTACAAGATTGTACAAGTGTGTACAAGGTTGTACAAGTGTGTACAAGGATGTACAAGTTTGTACAAGGATGTACAAGTGTGTACGATGTGTAAAAGTTTGTACAAGGGTGTACAAGGTTGTACAAGTGTGTACAAGGTTGTACAATTGTGTACAAGGCTGTACAAGTGTGTACAAGGTTGTACAATTTTGTACAAGGCTGTACAAGTGTGTACAAGGTTGTACAAGTGTGTACAAGGCTGTACAATTGTGTACAAGGTTGTACAAGTGTGTACAAGGTTGTACAAGTGTGTACAAGGTTGTACAATTGTGTACAAGGCTGTACAAGTGTGTACAAGGTTGTACAAGTGTGTACAAGGTTGTACAAGTGTGTACAAGGTTGTACAAGTGTGTACAAGGTTGTACAAGTGTGTACAAGGTTGTACAATTGTGTATCAGGTTGTACAAGTGTGTACAAGGTTGTACAAGTGTGTACAAGGGTGTACAATCGTGTACAAGGATGTACAAGTTTGTAAAAGTTTGTACAAGTTTGTACAAGTTTGTACAAGGTTGTACAAGTGTGTACAAGGATGTACAAGTTTGTACAAGGGTGCACAAGTGTGTACAAGGGTGTACAATCGTGTACAAGCTTGTACAAGTGTGTACAAGGGTGTACAGGTTTGTACAAGGTTGTACAAGTGTGTACAAGGGTGTACAAATGTGTACAAGGATGTAAAAGTTTGTACAAGTGTGTACAAGTTTGTACAAGGTTGTACAAGTGTGTACAAGGTTTTACAATTGTGTACAAGGTTGTACAAGTGTGTACAAGGATGTACAAGTTTGTACAAGGGTGTACAAGTGTGTACGATAAGTAAAAGTGTGTACAAGGGTGTACAAGGTTGTACAAGTGTGTACAAGGTTGTACAATTGTGTACAAGGCTGTACAAGTGTGTACAAGGTTGTACAATTGTGTACAAGGCTGTACAAGTGTGTACAAGATTGTACAAGTGTGTACAAGGTTGTACAAGTGTGTACAAGGATGTACAAGTTTGTACAAGGGTGTACAAGTGTGTACGATGTGTAAAAGTTTGTACAAGGGTGTACAAGGTTGTACAAGTGTGTACAAGGTTGTACAATTGTGTACAAGGCTGTACAAGTGTGTACAAGGTTGTACAATTTTGTACAAGGCTGTACAATTGTGTACAAGGTTGTACAAGTGTGTACAAGGCTGTACAATTGTGTACAAGGTTGTACAAGTGTGTACAAGGTTGTACAAGTGTGTACAAGGTTGTACAAGTGTGTACAAGGTTGTACAATTGTGTACAAGGCTGTACAAGTGTGTACAAGATTGTACAAGTGTGTACAAGGTTGTACAAGTGTGTACAAGGTTGTACAAGTGTGTACAAGGTTGTACAAGTGTGTACAAGGTTGTACAATTGTGTATCAGGTTGTACAAGTGTGTACAAGGTTGTACAAGTGTGTACAAGGGTGTACAATCGTGTACAAGGATGTACAAGTTTGTAAAAGTTTGTACAAGTTTGTACAAGTTTGTACAAGGTTGTACAAGTGTGTACAAGGATGTACAAGTTTGTACAAGGGTGCACAAGTGTGTACAAGGGTGTACAATCGTGTACAAGCTTGTACAAGTGTGTACAAGGGTGTACAGGTTTGTACAAGGTTGTACAAGGTTGTACAAGTGTGTACAAGGGTGTACAAATGTGTACAAGGATGTAAAAGTTTGTACAAGTGTGTACAAGTTTGTACAAGGTTGTACAAGTGTGTACAAGGTTTTACAATTGTGTACAAGGTTGTACAAGTGTGTACAAGGTTGTACAAGTGTGTACAAGGTTGTACAAGTGTGTACAAGGTTGTATAAGTGTGTACAACTTGTACAAGTGTGTACAAGCTTGTACAAGTGTGTACAAGGTTGTACAAGTGTGTACAAGGTTGTACAAGTGTGTACAAAGTTGTGCAATTGTGTACAAGGCTGTACAAGTGTGTACAAGGTTGTACAAGTGTGTACAAGGCTGTACAATTGTGTACAAGGTTGTACAAGTGTGTACAAGGTTGTACAGGTGTGTACAAGTTGTACAATTGTGTACAAGGCTGTACAAGTGTGTTCAAGGTTGTACAAGTGTGTACAAGGTTGTACAAGTGTGTACAAGGGTGTACAATTGTGTACAAGGATGTACAAGTGTGTACAAGGTTGTACAAGTGTGTACAAGGATGTACAAGTTTGTACAAGGGCTGTACAAGTGTGTACGAAGTGTAAATGTTTGTACAAGGGTGTACAAGTTTGTACAAGTGTGTACAAGGTTGTACAATTGTGTACAAGGCTGTACAAGTGTGTACAAGGTTGTACAATTTTGTACAAATCTGTACAAGTTTGTACAAGGTTGTACAAGTGTGTACAGGGCTCTACAATTGTGTACAAGGTTGTACAAGTGTGTACAAGGTTGTACAAGTGTGTACAAGGTTGTACAATTGTGTACAAGGCTGTACAAGTGTGTAAAAGGTTGTACAAGTGTGTACAAGGTTGTTCAAGTGTGTACAAGGTTGTACAAGTGTGTACGAGGTTTCACAATTGTGTACAAGGTTGTACAAGTGTGTACAAGGTTGTACAAGTGTGTACAAGGCTGTACAATTGTGTACAAGGTTGTACAAGTGTGTACAAGGTTGTACAAGTGTGTACAAGGTTGTACAATTGTGTACAAGGCTGTACAAGTGTGTACAAGGTTGTACAAGTGTGTACAAGGCTGTACAATTGTGTACAAGGTTGTACAAGTGTGTACAAGGTTGTACAAGTGTGTACAAGGTTGTACAATTGTGTACAAGACTGTACAAGTGTGTACAAAGTTGTGCAAGTGTGTACAAGGTTGTACAAGTGTGTACAAGGTTGTACAATTGTGTACAAGGTTGTACAAGTGTGTACAAGGTTGTACAAGTGTGTACAAGGGTGTACAATCGTGTACAAGGATGTACAAGTTTGTACAAGATTGTACAAGTGTGTACTGGGTTGTACAAGTGTGTACAAGATTGTATAAGTTTGTACAAGGTTGTACAAGTGTGTACAAGGGTTTACAAGTGTGTACAAATGTGTACAATTGTGTACAGGGGTGTACAAGTTTGTACAAGGGTGTACAAGTTTTACAAGGTTGTTCAAGTGTGTACAAGGTTGTACAAGTTGTGTACTGGGTTGTACAAGTGTGTACAAGATTGTATAAGTTTGTACAAGGTTGTACAAGTGTGTACAAGGGTGTACAAGTGTGTACAAATGTGTACAAGTGTGTACAGGGGTGTACAAGTTTGTACAAGGGTGTACAAGTTTTACAAGGTTGTACAAGTGTGTACAAGGTTGTACAAGTTGTGTACAAGGTTGTACATGTGTGTACAAGGGTGTACAAGTGTGTACAAGGTTGTACAAGTGTGTACAAGCTTGTACAAGTGTGTACAAGGGTGTACAAGTGTGTACAAGGTTGTACAAGTTTTTACAAGGTTGTACAAGTGTGTACAAGGCGGTAAAATCGTGTACAAGGATGTACAAGTTTGTACAAGTTTGTACAAGGTTGTACAAGTGTGTACAAGGATGTACAAGTTTGTACAAGGGTGTACAAGTGTGTACGATAAGTAAAAGTGTGTACAAGGGTGTACAAGGTTGTACAAGTGTGTACAAGGTTGTACAATTGTGTACAAGGCTGTACAAGTGTGTACAAGGTTGTACAATTGTGTACAAGGCTGTACAAGTGTGTACAAGATTGTACAAGTGTGTACAAGGTTGTACAAGTGTGTACAAGGATGTACAAGTTTGTACAAGGATGTACAAGTGTGTACGATGTGTAAAAGTTTGTACAAGGGTGTACAAGGTTGTACAAGTGTGTACAAGGTTGTACAATTGTGTACAAGGCTGTACAAGTGTGTACAAGGTTGTACAATTTTGTACAAGGCTGTACAAGTGTGTACAAGGTTGTACAAGTGTGTACAAGGCTGTACAATTGTGTACAAGGTTGTACAAGTGTGTACAAGGTTGTACAAGTGTGTACAAGGTTGTACAATTGTGTACAAGGCTGTACAAGTGTGTACAAGGTTGTACAAGTGTGTACAAGGTTGTACAAGTGTGTACAAGGTTGTACAAGTGTGTACAAGGTTGTACAAGTGTGTACAAGGTTGTACAATTGTGTATCAGGTTGTACAAGTGTGTACAAGGTTGTACAAGTGTGTACAAGGGTGTACAATCGTGTACAAGGATGTACAAGTTTGTAAAAGTTTGTACAAGTTTGTACAAGTTTGTACAAGGTTGTACAAGTGTGTACAAGGATGTACAAGTTTGTACAAGGGTGCACAAGTGTGTACAAGGGTGTACAATCGTGTACAAGCTTGTACAAGTGTGTACAAGGGTGTACAGGTTTGTACAAGGTTGTACAAGTGTGTACAAGGGTGTACAAATGTGTACAAGGATGTAAAAGTTTGTACAAGTGTGTACAAGTTTGTACAAGGTTGTACAAGTGTGTACAAGGTTTTACAATTGTGTACAAGGTTGTACAAGTGTGTACAAGGTTGTACAAGTGTGTACAAGGTTGTACAAGTGTGTACAAGGTTGTACAAGTGTGTACAACTTGTACAAGTGTGTACAAGCTTGTACAAGTGTGTACAAGGTTGTACAAGTTTGTACAAGGTTGTACAAGTGTGTACAAGTTTGTACAAGTGTGTACAAGTTTGTACAAGGTTGTACAAATGTGTACAAGGGTGTACAAAAGTGTACAAGGGTGCACAAGTTTGAACAAAGGTGTACAAGTGTGTACAAGCTTGTACAAGTGTGTACAAGGGTGTACAGGTTTGTACAAGGTTGTACAAGTGTGTACAAGGGTGTACAAGTGTGTACAAGGTTGTACAAGTGTGTACAAGCTTGTACAAGTGTGTACAAGGGTGTACAAGTGTGTACAAGGTTGTACAAGTTTTTACATGGTTGTACAAGTGTGTACAAGGTTGTACAAGTGTGTACAAGGTTGTACAAGTGTGTACAAGGTTGTACAAGTGTGTACAAGGTTGTACAAGTATGTACAAGGTTGTACAAGTGTGTACAAGGTTGTACAAGTGTGTACAAGGTTGTACAAGTGTGTACAAGGTTGTACAAGTGTGTACAAGGTTGTACAAGTGTGTACAAGGTTGTACAAGTGTGTACAAGGTTGTACAAGTGTGTACAAGGTTGTACAAGTGTGTACAAGGTTGTACAAGTGTGTACAAGGTTGTACAAGTGTGTACTGTAACCTCCCAAAGGGAGTTACATGAATTGCCAAGTCAGTCGGTTTGGGTCGAGGGTGTTGCCTAATTGTATTTTCAGTCTTGTATTCAGTTCACCTTGTAGTCACAGGGCGCCACCTCATTTGCCGTTGGGTAGGGGGGGAGTTCCATTAATGAGGAAAGGGAATTCCTAGCGGGTTGGACGGTTGCCTGGTATTTAGGTGACCGAAAGGTGATCCTGATTACGAAAGACGCGAATACGACAAAAGAACAAGTTTTACGTGACCAAAATGAACACACCTTACAATCTAAAATTACTAAAATGTACCCTAACCTCAAGATCTAGAGGTAACTGTGAGCGTAAAAACCTAGAATTCTGTTAGGCCTACCTAGGTGTGCGGATACTGATCCATTTTATCAAGGGGAAAAACATGACTTAAAACTAGAACGGGAATCAATAATTCAATACAAATACAAGTTACAAAATACAAGTTTACTAGAGATAAATTCAACTAATGACAATACAAGGAATTGAAATGTGGTTCAAAATTTACGAACTCAATTAATATCAGTACAAAAGGCAGAAACAATTCCTTAACCAAAAAAATATTCTCAAGTACCGAGTGGTTCAAAACATGGACAATAATAACAAGTAAAGACCCTTCAATGAAACAAGAAACAATTTTCTAAATTTACTAATCTCAAATATTCGAAAACATGAAACAATTTAAGTTACTGAGTATTAGATCTCAAAAATATGGAACATGAAACAAACGATTTAAATAAACACTGACAAGTTAACAAATTAGAATGTGGATTTTAAACAGGTTACTATCTACATACACTAGGCCTAACCAGAACCTAACACATTCCTTCAGTAAATTAAATGATTAAATTTCAGACAACATTTTCATGAATTTAGGTGGCCACCTGGAATAAACACAATATAATACACAATGAAACAATGATACAAATAAATATAAATATTACGATGAATGTTGCTTAACCTACGTTGCTTCTTCAGAAACGGAGCGTCCAACCTAACCTAACCTAACACTCCACAAAACGGGCAGGGTGCACTCAGTCTTCCATTTTGTTGATAATGGGACGGCTCAAATTGAAACAGAAAGATTTGCCTGCACACAGTAAGTTAACTTAGGCCTAGGACTTATCGCTTTCACATCCAGTCGAATCTCGGGCCCAGAGTCTCCATGGCGATAGGGTCGGATCGTCCAACGGTTGGTAGGGTAGACTTCAGTGGCCAGTTACAGTGACACTGCAGCGGCGATGAGGTCGTCAATAGGCAGATCTTGGAAGTCCAATAACGTCTCTGGTCCGTAACTGCTCTCTCTGATCCGTAACTGCTCCCTGTACAACCCAAAGGGAATAGAATGTTGCAATGGTAAAATATGTGGGTTTAAGTAGCACTAAATGTTTGTTCTATGAGGTCAACCACAAGAGTTCTAATAGTTCAGTCTTAAAATGGTTTGACCCGATGCACTGCACTACCTAGGCCTAACTTCTGTGAACAGGCAATAGTTCAGTCACTAAAAAGGCAAAATTAGCCGGGTACCAAGGTTGGAGTGTCAATATTATATTGTTCATTCACTCCGAAACGGAGATAGCAAAACAGTCTTGTAATTGCGCACTTCAATGGGGTGAGCAAGCTAGTAAGCATCTTGGTTAGGTTAGGTACTATCGACTGAATTTTTACACAAAATCAAAGAAATAGTAATTAATAAACATAAGATTGACTAGAGCTAATTTATTTTACATTTTTTTTTTATTTTTTTTTCAAGTTTCCACAAAAGTTACAGTACTAGGCCTAAGCCAAATTCCAGCCAACAAAATTCAAAATTGAATATAAAACTTCCTTTAAATCAACATTTCTGTGATCCACTTTCTAAATAACTATACCTGTAACCTATGGTTGTAATAAAATAACCTAAACTAATAAGGTCCAACCATGTGCTCAACTTGCCATGATTCTGCAGGCAACCATATCCTAGAACATCTTAGTTTAACACAAAAATCAATTTTTAATTTGACAGAAATTCAACAAAAATACTATAACAGGACATTTATTTACATACAAAAAGTTTGTTAGGCCTTAACCTCACTACTTCGTCTTTGAATCCAAAATATGATAAGATTGCGACATGTCAAAACCAAACTTGATAGTCAACGACTAGCCTCTTTTTTTCAACTATTCTCGCTTAAAACACATAATAAAGAATTTAACTAAGTTTATCCCTCTGTAGGTACACCAAATAAATACATAATTTGAAAGGCTAAGTATCAGAAATTTACAAAACTACACTTTAGGCTTGGACAAACTTTTCCCTGACATGTCCATTTTGGTTTTCTCGTGCCGAGTGTTTCGACAATTTCAATAATCAAAATGAATTGAACCTAAACACAAACGTTGACATTACACAGAAAGACAAAATACAATAAAAGGACAAATAATTTAACTAATTGAAATTCAGACTCACCCCGATCACATAAATCCCAGGCTAGGGTTCGGGGACAGTTGTCGAGAATCTTGGAGGACAAGAAAAGGATGAAGTATCATGGCCGTCGTCTCAGAGAAGAAGGACGAAAAGATTCACTTC
Source organism: Macrosteles quadrilineatus (assembly GCF_028750875.1). Classification (NCBI taxonomy): domain Eukaryota; kingdom Metazoa; phylum Arthropoda; class Insecta; order Hemiptera; family Cicadellidae; genus Macrosteles; species Macrosteles quadrilineatus. The sequence goes on along the minus strand of NW_026543286.1, from coordinate 20,958 downwards.
CAAAACCAAGGAACAAGGGGGGGGGGAACTGAGTCCAATTGGTGTAGGTCCGGAGTCAATTCTTCTTTTATTTTGGTATTTTTTTGGTCTCAAACGGCAGGCAGCATAGCGCGCTTATGCAGCTTATAAACATAGCTGAGTTGATCAGTCTCAGCATTGTTGAGAGGATTGAATAAAAGTAGATTTCACTTCGGAACGTTACAAATACCCCCTTTCCTTAAGAAAATGTCCCACATTTTCTTGACTGCCAGAAATTAATTAATATAAGGCTTTAAGTCTGAGATGTGCCACTTCCCAATTGCTTTTCCATCTTGATCCTCCAATTTGTATACATTAGATGACAGTTTCTCCACAACTTTATATGGTCCCACAAATCTGGGTGTAAGTTTACTGGAGTAGTAGTTAGCCGCATCAGATTGCGTGAAATTCCGCTTCCACACCAAGTCATTTACTTTTAATTGCAGATCCCTCCGCCGTAGGTTATACCGTTGGGCATTTTTCTCGTGGCTTTTATCCAGTTGACCCTTAACAAATTTATATACATTTTGAAGGTTTCTTAGTTTTTCGGATTGTAGGTTAACATCTTGCAATTCTTCTAATTCGTCTGGACTCTTGAGAAGTTGATATCCATCCCCGGAGGCTGAAGGTTCTCTTCCATAACTCAAGTAGGCCGGTGAATAACCTGTAGTTTCATTAACTGCTGTCCTTAGTGCGAAAGCCAGGTGAGCAATATTTACGTCCCATTTACGATGGTCTTCTTGAACAAAAGCACGAATCATGCTTAGCACGGTTTTGTTAGTGCGTTCAGTAGGGTTGGATTGTGCATGACGGCTGGGGTTGAATAGCATTTTGACTCGATACTGTTCTGCTAATTTCTTCACTGGTTTCCCGATGAATTCCGAACCATTGTCACATACTATGTAACGAGGTACTCCAAATAAAAGGAAAACATGTTCTTCTACCAGGTTGGCAACTGTAATAGCGGTAGCGGCACGTATGGGAAAAAGTAAGGCAAATTTCGTAAACATATCTGTAACTACCAAGATGAATTTATTACCCTTAGATGATCTCGGCAGAGGGCCTAACAAGTCCATACTTATCATCTCCCATGGTTTGTCTACTCCACGACGCACACCCATGAAACCTGTGGGTTTTGTTTGGTCATATTTAACCTTCTGACAAGTTTCACAGCGTCTAATGTAGGTCATAATATCAGTGCGCATCTTAGGCCAATAATATTTTTGTTTAACACGGTGATAGGTTTTGTAACAACCAAGATGGCCAGCTGTTGGTAGATCATGACACTCGACCAATACTGTTTTCCGCAGTTCCTTGGGGATTACCAATTTCCACGCATCTTCCTCGCTATCACACTTATCATTATTTGGGAGGAATTTCCATAACCGTTGGTTGTCAGTTCGCCAGACAGGGTAACGTTCTGGACTAGAATTCACTAGACCGATCATTTTTAGGTACCATTTATCTTCTATATTGTTCGGGATTACTAAGCCACAACTTTTAGGGGTTTCAACTGATGGGTTGGATGTTCGGGACAATAAATCTGGAACCACATTTTCTTTTCCCTTACGGTGAACTATCTTGAAGTCGAAAGCTTGTAGGCGCAAAGCCCACCGTGCAAGTCTTCCTTGAGGTTCTTTTAGGTTATGTAGCCAGAGTAACGAGTAGTGGTCCGTTATGACAGTAAAAGTTGTACCTTCCACATAGGCTCTGAATTTTTCCACCGCCCACACAACTGCTAGGCACTCTCTCTCGGTAGCAGAGAATTTTTGTTCATTTTTCGATAAGGCTCGACTAGCATAAGCGATCACTGTCTCCCCTTCTGGTAATTCTTGGCTTAAAACAGCGCCTAATCCAAACCCACTAGCATCACACGAAATGAGGAAAGGTTTGTCAAAATCTGGACAGCTCAAAATAGGGGCCTTAACTAAGCATCCTCTTATATCCCTAAAAGCAGATTGGGCCTCAACGGTCCATTTGAATGGAACTTTCTTCCGTAGAAGGCTTGTTAAAGGATGTATTCTGGTTGCGAAATCAGGTATAAACCTACGGTACCAACTGGCCGTCCCGCAAAACTGTCTGACTTCCTTCTGATTCCGTGGTATCGGGATGTCCAATATTGCTTTTACCTTATCTGGATCTACCTTAAGACCACCCTGGTCAACAATATAGCCTAAATACTTAAGTTCAGGGCGACATAACACACACTTGTCCCGATTCAGGGTAAGTTTAGCTTCTTTAAGTCTTTTGAAAATATTCTCCAATACTTGTAGATGAAGTTCGAATGTTGGCGTTACCGCAATAATGTCGTCTAAGTAGACGAATACATAAGGTTCTAATGCTGGGCCTAAAATATTATCAATAAATCGTTGCCAGGTGGCAGGCGCATTATGGAGACCGAATGGCATTGTGTTGAATTGAAACAAACCTCTTCCTGGGATAGTAAAAGCGGTTTTATCTTTACTAGTTTCTTCAAGTGGGATTTGCCAATACGCATGTTTTATATCGAGAGAGCTTAGATATTTTGCATCTCTCAGGCGGTCTAAGATGGTAGTTACTCTGGGTAGTGGGTAAGCGTCTCTTCTGGTAACCTCGTTGACCTTCCGGAAATCTACTATAAATCGCTTTGAACCGTCAGGCTTGTCCAGAAGGATCACAGGACTCGACCAAGCGCTCATGGAGGGTTCAACCACCCCTAACTCAAGCATTCTATCTAGTTCTTCGTTGATAAGTTTTTGTCTGGCCGGAGAAACGGCATAATACCTTTGTTTAATTGGTTTTGCATCACCAGTATCGATCACATGGGTGACCAGATCAGTGCGGCCTAACACCTTTTTGTTTTCTCCTAAATATTTTTCAACTAAATTCTGCAAAATTTCAGTTTGGTTTTTAGATAAGTACTCCTTAGGTTGAAGACCCTCTTTAACTTCCATGGAATTTAATTTTGGAGCGAATTCCCAGGTTTTCTCTGCCATATTAGTGACTAGTTGCATCCTTTCCCAGAAGTCTATGCCTAGGATCAAGCCTTGTGGTAAAGTGGGTACTACTATCACGGCAATTTCTCGTGTTCTCCCTTCTAAGGTTATCGGGATGATTATCTTCCCCTTAATTAAATGTTGTTTACCATCAGCTGTCTCAACAACCTTGGACGAAAATTCTTTTAATTTGGCAGGGAATCGGTCTAATATCCATAAACCTTGGTTTCCTAACACAGTGCTCGAGGCACCGGAATCTAGAAGTGCTTTAATTGATTTCCCGAATATCCTGACATCCAAGTAAGGCCTAGGATCATTTTCACTGGAGGTGATGACATAGCTAATTTTCAGAATTTTATTAATTTCCTGGGAGTCAGCAATTTCATTACCGGCCCCCAAGCTTATGCGTTTTTTGGACTAGTAGGATTGCACCGAGGACATTCTGGCTTCCGAATATTTGGTGTTCCACAAGAATAGCAAAATTTCCCTCTCTCCTTCCTGCATTCTGAAAATCTGTGGCCCTCTCTTGAACAATTCCAGCATTTTATCGTTGGGTGTGATTCTCCGGTAGTCTGTTTATTTTGTAAGGCTGATAATTTCTTGGTGTCTGTAGTCTTCCAATCTGATTTGTATCTTGAGTGTCCTTTGTAAGCTAGGTCAGGTTCTAAGGCTTTAGAGCGTTGTGACTGAGATTGATAACTTGCTCGTAGTTTTCCTAACTCTGCTTTCCTTCCCATATCTCGAAGTTCTTCCAGGTTTCTGATGTTGAACATGCACAATTTTTCTTGAAGGTAAGGGTTTAGGTTTTTAATCATTTGCTGCAACTTTAGTACCTCTGGTTGTTTCTCTGACAATCTCCCATAAAGCCCCTCCATCGCTGCAAGATACATGTCTATGGATTCATTTTCCCCTTGATTCCGACTCATTATCTCTTGAAGTAACATGTAATCATAGTCAGGACTCTGAAACACAATCTTCATTTCGGTGCATAGAGCATGCCAGGAGTCAATTCTTGAGATTGTTGAACGGTACCATATCAATGCCGACCCGGAAAACAAATCTACCGCAGATTCAAATAAATCCTCCTCACTCAACCCACGAGCTCTTCTAAGTTCCTCTACTCTTTCTAGAAACGCACCTACGCTCTGACCTGATTCATTGTCAAACTTTAACCCCCATTTAAATACAGGTACTGTCTTGGATAAACGTGCTGGTTTGTCCTTGAGATGTTTTTCTTGACTGTTCTGAAAGTTGGATCTACCTAAGGGCTTAGTTTCACTACGATTCTCCAGTTCTTCAGTTTTTGTATTATCTGTAGTTTTTAAGTCACCACACATTGGGGTAGCAATTTCATCTGGTTTATTCTCCGGACCGGGCACTTGTTTCATGGGATCTGAAGGGCCTTGGCCTTCTGTGTTTGGTTTCGTTGTTTTGTTTGACAATTCATCGACAAATTCCTTAATATCCTTCAGTAGCTCTTCTTTCCTAGAGGTTTCTTCTTTGTTGTCTTCGCTGTCTTCATCGATAGGAATCCTGCTGACTCGTTGTAGAAGATGACTAAGTCGAGTTGAAATTCTAAGATATTCTGCTTCGTTTGGTAGGTCTTCATAGTACGCCTTAACTAAAGATTTTAAGTCTAAAAACTTATCTTCACAGCAATCCAGTTCATTTTCTGTTACCAAACTCGCAACCACTTTTTCTTCAATGGGAGTACCAGCATTAAGGGCGTGTGTGAGTCGCTTACGCAATTCATTTGCATCCCCATCACCTGAGATACCTCTTATCTCCAGTTCATAGGAAACCTCCTCCTTACGTAACCTATATGCGTTAATTTTATCCATTCTTAGGCCTAATCAATAATAAGCCAACCATGCACAAGAGATCCTTAAATTCAAGTATCCTTAAAAATATTGCCAATAGGCCTTAAAATATGCAGTAGAAAATATCCAAGATCAATATTCTCCTACAGAAGGTTCAATAGTCCAAAGGGCCCCACGTTGGGCGCCAATTTGTAACCTCCCAAAGGGAGTTACATGAATTGCCAAGTCAGTCGGTTTGGGTCGAGGGTGTTGCCTAATTGTATTTTCAGTCTTGTATTCAGTTCACCTTGTAGTCACAGGGCGCCACCTCATTTGCCGTTGGGTAGGGGGGGAGTTCCATTAATGAGGAAAGGGAATTCCTAGCGGGTTGGACGGTTGCCTGGTATTTAGGTGACCGAAAGGTGATCCTGATTACGAAAGACGCGAATACGACAAAAGAACAAGTTTTACGTGACCAAAATGAACACACCTTACAATCTAAAATTACTAAAATGTACCCTAACCTCAAGATCTAGAGGTAACTGTGAGCGTAAAAACCTAGAATTCTGTTAGGCCTACCTAGGTGTGCGGATACTGATCCATTTTATCAAGGGGAAAAACATGACTTAAAACTAGAACGGGAATCAATAATTCAATACAAATACAAGTTACAAAATACAAGTTTACTAGAGATAAATTCAACTAATGACAATACAAGGAATTGAAATGTGGTTCAAAATTTACGAACTCAATTAATATCAGTACAAAAGGCAGAAACAATTCCTTAACCAAAAAAATATTCTCAAGTACCGAGTGGTTCAAAACATGGACAATAATAACAAGTAAAGACCCTTCAATGAAACAAGAAACAATTTTCTAAATTTACTAATCTCAAATATTCGAAAACATGAAACAATTTAAGTTACTGAGTATTAGATCTCAAAAATATGGAACATGAAACAAACGATTTAAATAAACACTGACAAGTTAACAAATTAGAATGTGGATTTTAAACAGGTTACTATCTACATACACTAGGCCTAACCAGAACCTAACACATTCCTTCAGTAAATTAAATGATTAAATTTCAGACAACATTTTCATGAATTTAGGTGGCCACCTGGAATAAACACAATATAATACACAATGAAACAATGATACAAATAAATATAAATATTACGATGAATGTTGCTTAACCTACGTTGCTTCTTCAGAAACGGAGCGTCCAACCTAACCTAACCTAACACTCCACAAAACGGGCAGGGTGCACTCAGTCTTCCATTTTGTTGATAATGGGACGGCTCAAATTGAAACAGAAAGATTTGCCTGCACACAGTAAGTTAACTTAGGCCTAGGACTTATCGCTTTCACATCCAGTCGAATCTCGGGCCCAGAGTCTCCATGGCGATAGGGTCGGATCGTCCAACGGTTGGTAGGGTAGACTTCAGTGGCCAGTTACAGTGACACTGCAGCGGCGATGAGGTCGTCAATAGGCAGATCTTGGAAGTCCAATAACGTCTCTGGTCCGTAACTGCTCTCTCTGATCCGTAACTGCTCCCTGTACAACCCAAAGGGAATAGAATGTTGCAATGGTAAAATATGTGGGTTTAAGTAGCACTAAATGTTTGTTCTATGAGGTCAACCACAAGAGTTCTAATAGTTCAGTCTTAAAATGGTTTGACCCGATGCACTGCACTACCTAGGCCTAACTTCTGTGAACAGGCAATAGTTCAGTCACTAAAAAGGCAAAATTAGCCGGGTACCAAGGTTGGAGTGTCAATATTATATTGTTCATTCACTCCGAAACGGAGATAGCAAAACAGTCTTGTAATTGCGCACTTCAATGGGGTGAGCAAGCTAGTAAGCATCTTGGTTAGGTTAGGTACTATCGACTGAATTTTTACACAAAATCAAAGAAATAGTAATTAATAAACATAAGATTGACTAGAGCTAATTTATTTTACATTTTTTTTTTATTTTTTTTTCAAGTTTCCACAAAAGTTACAGTACTAGGCCTAAGCCAAATTCCAGCCAACAAAATTCAAAATTGAATATAAAACTTCCTTTAAATCAACATTTCTGTGATCCACTTTCTAAATAACTATACCTGTAACCTATGGTTGTAATAAAATAACCTAAACTAATAAGGTCCAACCATGTGCTCAACTTGCCATGATTCTGCAGGCAACCATATCCTAGAACATCTTAGTTTAACACAAAAATCAATTTTTAATTTGACAGAAATTCAACAAAAATACTATAACAGGACATTTATTTACATACAAAAAGTTTGTTAGGCCTTAACCTCACTACTTCGTCTTTGAATCCAAAATATGATAAGATTGCGACATGTCAAAACCAAACTTGATAGTCAACGACTAGCCTCTTTTTTTCAACTATTCTCGCTTAAAACACATAATAAAGAATTTAACTAAGTTTATCCCTCTGTAGGTACACCAAATAAATACATAATTTGAAAGGCTAAGTATCAGAAATTTACAAAACTACACTTTAGGCTTGGACAAACTTTTCCCTGACATGTCCATTTTGGTTTTCTCGTGCCGAGTGTTTCGACAATTTCAATAATCAAAATGAATTGAACCTAAACACAAACGTTGACATTACACAGAAAGACAAAATACAATAAAAGGACAAATAATTTAACTAATTGAAATTCAGACTCACCCCGATCACATAAATCCCAGGCTAGGGTTCGGGGACAGTTGTCGAGAATCTTGGAGGACAAGAAAAGGATGAAGTATCATGGCCGTCGTCTCAGAGAAGAAGGACGAAAAGATTCACTTCCAAAACCAAGGAACAAGGGGGGGGGGAACTGAGTCCAATTGGTGTAGGTCCGGAGTCAATTCTTCTTTTATTTTGGTATTTTTTTGGTCTCAAACGGCAGGCAGCATAGCGCGCTTATGCAGCTTATAAACATAGCTGAGTTGATCAGTCTCAGCATTGTTGAGAGGATTGAATAAAAGTAGATTTCACTTCGGAACGTTACAGTACAAGGGTGTACAAGTGTGTACAAGGTTGTACAAGTTTTTACAAGGTTGTACAAGTGTGTACAAGGGTGTAAAATCGTGTACAAGGATGTACAAGTTTGTACAAGTTTGTACAAGGTTGTACAAGTGTGTACAAGGATGTACAAGTTTGTACAAGGGTGTACAAGTGTGTACGATAAGTAAAAGTGTGTACAAGGGTGTACAAGGTTGTACAAGTGTGTACAAGGTTGTACAATTGTGTACAAGGCTGTACAACTGTGTACAAGGTTGTACAATTGTGTACAAGGCTGTACAAGTGTGTACAAGGTTGTACAAGTGTGTACAAGGTTGTACAAGTGTGTACAAGGATGTACAAGTTTGTACAAGGGTGTACAAGTGTGTACGATGTGTAAAAGTTTGTACAAGGGTGTACAAGGTTGTACAAGTGTGTACAAGGTTGTACAATTGTGTACAAGGCTGTACAATTTTGTACAAGGCTGTACAAGTGTGTACAAGGCTGTACAAGTGTGTACAAGGTTGTACAATTGTGTACAAGGCTGTACAAGTGTGTACAAGGTTGTACAAGTGTGTACAAGGTTGTACAATTGTGTATCAGGTTGTACAAGTGTGTACAAGGTTGTACAAGTGTGTACAAGGGTGTACAATCGTGTACAAGGATGTACAAGTTTGTAAAAGTTTGTACAAGTTTGTACAAGTTTGTACAAGGTTGTACAAGTGTGTACAAGGATGTACAAGTTTGTACAAGGGTGCACAAGTGTGTACAAGGGTGTACAATCGTGTACAAGCTTGTACAAGTGTGTACAAGGGTGTACAGGTTTGTACAAGGTTGTACAAGGTTGTACAAGTGTGTACAATGGTGTACAAATGTGTACAAGGATGTAAAAGTTTGTACAATTGTGTACAAGTTTGTACAAGGTTGTACAAGTGTGTACAAGGTTGTACAATTGTGTACAAGGCTGTACAAGTGTGTACAAGGTTGTACAAGTGTGTACAAGGTTGTACAAGTGTGTACAAGGTTGTACAAGTGTGTATCAGGTTGTACAAGTGTGTACAAGGTTGTACAAGTGTGTACAAGGGTGTACAATCGTGTACAAGGATGTACAAGTTTGTAAAAGTTTGTACAAGTTTGTACAAGTTTGTACAAGGTTGTACAAGTGTGTACAAGGATTTACAAGTTTGTACAAGGGTGCACAAGTGTGTACAAGGGTGTACAATCGTGTACAAGCTTGTACAAGTGTGTACAAGGGTGTACAGGTTTGTACAAGGTTGTACAAGGTTGTACAAGTGTGTACAAGGGTGTACAAATGTGTACAAGGTTGTACAAGTGTGTACAAGGTTGTACAAGTGTGTACAAGGTTGTACAAGTGTGTACAAGGTTGTACAAGTGTGTACAAGGTTGTACAAGTGTGTACAAGGTTGTACAAGTGTGTACAAGGGTGTACAAGTGTGTACAAGGTTGTACAAGTTTTTACAAGGTTGTACAAGTGTGTACAAGGGTGTAAAATCGTGTACAAGGATGTACAAGTTTGTACAAGTTTGTACAAGGTTGTACAAGTGTGTACAAGGATGTACAAGTGTGTACAAGGATGTACAAGTTTGTACAAGGGTGTACAAGTGTGTACGATAAGTAAAAGTGTGTACAAGGGTGTACAAGGTTGTACAAGTGTGTACAAGGTTGTACAATTGTGTACAAGGCTGTACAACTGTGTACAAGGTTGTACAATTGTGTACAAGGCTGTACAAGTGTGTACAAGGTTGTACAAGTGTGTACAAGGTTGTACAAGTGTGTACAAGGATGTACAAGTTTGTACAAGGGTGTACAAGTGTGTACGATGTGTAAAAGTTTGTACAAGGGTGTACAAGGTTGTACAAGTGTGTACAAGGTTGTACAAATGTGTACAAGGCTGTACAATTTTGTACAAGGCTGTACAAGTGTGTACAAGGCTGTACAAGTGTGTACAAGGTTGTACAATTGTGTACAAGGCTGTACAATTGTGTACAAGGTTGTACAAGTGTAAACAAGGTTGTACAAGTGTGTACAAGGTTGTACAATTGTGTACAAGGCTGTACAAGTGTGTACAAGGTTGTACAAGTGTGTACAAGGTTGTACAAGTGTGTACAAGGTTGTACAATAGTGTGTCAGGTTGTACAAGTGTGTACAAGGTTGTACAAGTGTGTACAAGGGTGTACAATCGTGTACAAGGATGTACAAGTTTGTACAAGTTTGTACAAGTTTGTACAAGGTTGTACAAGTGTGTACAAGGATGTACAAGTTTGTACAAGGGAGTACAAGTTTGTACAAGATTGTACAAGTGTGTACTGGGTTGTACAAGTGTGTACAAGATTGTATAAGTTTGTACAAGGTTGTACAAGTGTGTACAAGGGTGTACAAGTGTGTACAAATGTGTACAAGTTTTACAAGGTTGTACAAGTGTGTACAAGGTTGTACAAGTTGTGTACAAGGTTGTACATGTGTGTACAAGGGTGTACAAGTTTTTACAAGGCTGTACAAGTGTGTACAAGGTTGTACAAGGTTGTACAAGGCTGTACAAGTGTGTACAAGGTTGTACAAGGTTGTACAAGTGTGTACAAGGGTGTACAAGTTTTTACAAGGTTGTACAAGTGTGTACAAGGTTGTACAAGTGTGTACAAGGCTGTACAATTGTGTACAAGGTTGTACAATTGTGTACAAGGCTGTACAAGTGTGTACAAGGTTGTACAAGTTTATACAAGGGTGTACAAGTGTGTACGATGTGTAAAAGTTTGTACAAGGGTGTACAAGGTTGTACAAGTGTGTACAAGGTTGTACAATTGTGTACAAGGCTGTACAATTTTGTACAAGGCTGTACAAGTGTGTACAAGGCTGTACAAGTGTGTACAAGGTTGTACAATTGTGTACAAGGCTGTACAAGTGTGTACAAGGTTTTACAAGTGTGTACAAGGTTGTACAATTGTGTATCAGGTTGTACAAGTGTGTACAAGGTTGTACAAGTGTGTACAAGGGTGTACAATCGTGTACAAGGATGTACAAGTTTGTAAAAGTTTGTACAAGTTTGTACAAGTTTGTACAAGGTTGTACAAGTGTGTACAAGGATGTACAAGTTTGTACAAGGGTGCACAAGTGTGTACAAGGGTGTACAATCGTGTACAAGCTTGTACAAGTGTGTACAAGGGTGTACAGGTTTGTACAAGGTTGTACAAGGTTGTACAAGTGTGTACAATAGTGTACAAATGTGTACAAGGATGTAAAAGTTTGTACAAGTGTGTACAAGTTTGTACAAGGTTGTACAAGTGTGTACAAGGTTGTACAATTGTGTACAAGGCTGTACAAGTGTGTACAAGGTTGTACAAGTGTGTACAAGGTTGTACAAGTGTGTACAAGGTTGTACAAGTGTGTATCAGGTTGTACAAGTGTGTACAAGGTTGTACAAGTGTGTACAAGGTTGTACAAGTGTGTACAAGGTTGTACAAGTGTGTACAAGGTTGTACAAGTGTGTATCAGGTTGTACAAGTGTGTACAAGGATGTACAAGTGTGTACAAAGTTGTACAAGTGTGTACAAGGATGTACAAGTTTGTACAAGGTTGTACAAGTGTGTACAAGGATGTACAAGTTTGTACAAGGGTGCACAAGTGTGTACAAGGGTGAACAATCGTGTACAAGCTTGTACAAGTGTGTACAAGGGTGTACAGGTTTGTACAAGGTTGTACAAGGTTGTACAAGTGTGTACAAGGGTGTACAAATGTGTACAAGGTTGTACAAGTGTGTACAAGGTTGTACAAGTGTGTACAAGGTTGTACAAGTGTGTACAAGGTTGTACAAGTGTGTACAAGGTTGTACAAGTGTGTACAAGGTTGTACAAGTGTGTACAAGGGTGTACAAGTGTGTACAAGGTTGTACAAGTTTTTACAAGGTTGTACAAGTGTGTACAAGGGTGTAAAACCGTGTACAAGGATGTACAAGTTTGTACAAGTTTGTACAAGGTTGTACAAGTGTGTACAAGGATGTACAAGTTTGTACAAGGGTGTACAAGTGTGTACGATAAGTAAAAGTGTGTACAAGGGTGTACAAGGTTGTACAAGTGTGTACAAGGTTGTACAATTGTGTACAAGGCTGTACAACTGTGTACAAGGTTGTACAATTGTGTACAAGGCTGTACAAGTGTGTACAAGGTTGTACAAGTGTGTACAAGGTTGTACAAGTGTGTACAAGGATGTACAAGTTTGTACAAGGGTGTACAAGTGTGTACGATGTGTAAAAGTTTGTACAAGGGTGTACAAGGTTGTACAAGTGTGTACAAGGTTGTACAAATGTGTACAAGGCTGTACAATTTTGTACAAGGCTGTACAAGTGTGTACAAGGCTGTACAAGTGTGTACAAGGTTGTACAATTGTGTACAAGGCTGTACAATTGTGTACAAGGTTGTACAAGTGTAAACAAGGCTGTACAAGTGTGTACAAGGTTGTACAAGTGTGTACAAGGTTGTACAAGTGTGTACAAGGATGTACAAGTTTGTACAAGGGTGTACAAGTGTGTACGATGTGTAAAAGTTTGTACAAGGGTGTACAAGGTTGTACAAGTGTGTACAAGGTTGTACAAATGTGTACAAGGCTGTACAATTTTGTACAAGGCTGTACAAGTGTGTACAAGGCTGTACAAGTGTGTACAAGGTTGTACAATTGTGTACAAGGCTGTACAATTGTGTACAAGGTTGTACAATTGTGTACAAGGTTGTACAAGTGTAAACAAGGTTGTACAAGTGTGTACAAGGTTGTACAATTGTGTACAAGGCTGTACAAGTGTGTACAAGGTTGTACAAGTGTGTACAAGGTTGGACAAGTGTGTACAAGGTTGTACAATAGTGTGTCAGGTTGTACAAGTGTGTACAAGGTTGTACAAGTGTGTACAAGGGTGTACAATCGTGTACAAGGATGTACAAGTTTGTACAAGTTTGTACAAGTTTGTACAAGGTTGTACAAGTGTGTACAAGGATGTACAAGTTTGTACAAGGGAGTACAAGTTTGTACAAGATTGTACAAGTGTGTACTGGGTTGTACAAGTGTGTACAAGATTGTATAAGTTTGTACAAGGTTTTACAAGTGTGTACAAGGGTGTACAAGTGTGTACAAATGTGTACAAGTTTTACAAGGTTGTACAAGTGTGTACAAGGTTGTACAAGTTGTGTACAAGGTTGTACATGTGTGTACAAGGGTGTACAAGTTTTTACAAGGCTGTACAAGTGTGTACAAGGTTGTACAAGGCTGTACAAGTGTGTACAAGGTTGTACAAGGTTGTACAAGTGTGTACAAGGGTGTACAAGTTTTTACAAGGTTGTACAAGTGTGTACAAGGTTGTACAAGTGTGTACAAGGCTGTACAATTGTGTACAAGGTTGTACAAGTGTGTACAAGGTTGTACAAGTGTGTACAAGGTTGTTCAATTGTGTACAAGGCTGTACAAGTGTGTACAAGGTTGTACAAGTGTGTACAAGGCTGTACAATTGTGTACAAGGTTGTACAAGTGTGTACAAGGTTGTACAAGTGTGTACAAGGTTGTACAATTGTGTACAAGGCTGTACAAGTGTGTTCAAGGTTGTACAAGTGTGTACAAGGTTGTACAAGTGTGTACAAGGGTGTACAATTGTGTACAAGGATGTACAAGTGTGTACAAGGTTGTACAAGTGTGTACAAGGATGTACAAGTTTGTACAAGGGCTGTACAAGTGTGTACGATGTGTAAAAGTTTGTACAAGGGTGTACAAGTTTGTACAAGTGTGTACAAGGTTGTACAATTGTGTACAAGGCTGTACAAGTGTGTACAAGGTTGTACAATTTTGTACAAGGCTGTACAAGTGTGTACAAGGTTGTACAAGTGTGTTCAAGGCTGTACAATTGTGTACAAGGTTGTACAAGTGTGTACAAGGTTGTACAAGTGTGTACAAGGTTGTACAATTGTGTACAAGGCTGTACAAGTGTGTACAAGGTTGTACAAGTGTGTACAAGGTTGTACAAGTGTGTACAAGGTTGTACAATTGTGTACAAGGTTGTACAAGTGTGTACAAGGTTGTACAAGTGTGTACAAGGGTGTACAAAGTGTGTACAAGGTTGTACAAGTGTGTACAAGCTTTTACAAGTGTGTACAAGGGTGTACAAGTGTGTACAAGTTTGTACAAGTTTGTACAAGGTTGTACAAAAGTGTACAAGGTTATACAATTGTGTACAAGGTTGTACAAGTGTGTACAAGGTTGTACAAGTGTGTACAAGCTTTTACAAGTGTGTACAAGGGTGTACAAGTGTGTACAAGTTTGTACAAGTTTGTACAAGGTTGTACAAGTGTGTACAAGGTTGTACAAGTGTGTACAAGGTTGTACAAGTGTGTACAAGGTTGTACAAGTGTGTACAAGGTTGTACAAGTGTGTACAAGTTTTTAAATTGTGTACATGGGTGTACAATTGTGTACAAGGCTGTACAAGTGTGTACAAGGTTGTACAAGTGTGTACAAGGTTGTAACAGGGGGTACAAGGTTGTACAAGTGTGTACAAGGTTGTACAAGTGTGTACAAGGGTGAACAGGTTTGTACAATGTTGTACAAGTGTGTACAAGTTTGTACAAGGTTGTACAAGTGTGTACAAGGGTGTACAAGTGTGTACAAGGGTGCACAAGTGTGTACAAGGGTGTACAATCGTGTACAAGCTTGTACAAGTGTGTACAAGGGTGTACAGGTTTGTACAAGGTTGTACAAGTGTGTACAAGGGTGTACAAATGTGTACAAGGATGAAAAGGTTGTACAAGTGTGTACAAGTTTGTAAAAGTTTGTACAAGTTTGTACAAGTTTGTACAAGGTTGTACAAGTGTGTACAAGGATGTACAAGTTTGTACAAGGGTGCACAAGTGTGTACAAGGGTGTACAATCGTGTACAAGCTTGTACAAGTGTGTACAAGGGTGTACAGGTTTGTACAAGGTTGTACAAGGTTGTACAAGTGTGTACAAGGGTGTACAAATGTGTACAAGGTTGTACAAGTGTGTACAAGGTTGTACAAGTGTGTACAAGGTTGTACAAGTGTGTACAAGGTTGTACAAGTGTGTACAAGGTTGTACAAGTGTGTACAAGGTTGTACAAGTGTGTACAAGGTTGTACAAGTGTGTACAAGGGTGTACAAGTGTGTACAAGGTTGTACAAGTTTTTACAAGGTTGTACAAGTGTGTACAAGGGTGTAAAATCGTGTACAAGGATGTACAAGTTTGTACAAGTTTGTACAAGGTTGTACAAGTGTGTACAAGGATGTACAAGTTTGTACAAGGGTGTACAAGTGTGTACGATAAGTAAAAGTGTGTACAAGGGTGTACAAGGTTGTACAAGTGTGTACAAGGTTGTACAATTGTGTACAAGGCTGTACAACTGTGTACAAGGTTGTACAATTGTGTACAAGGCTGTACAAGTGTGTACAAGGTTGTACAAGTGTGTACAAGGTTGTACAAGTGTGTACAAGGATGTACAAGTTTGTACAAGGGTGTACAAGTGTGTACGATGTGTAAAAGTTTGTACAAGGGTGTACAAGGTTGTACAAGTGTGTACAAGGTTGTACAAATGTGTACAAGGCTGTACAATTTTGTACAAGGCTGTACAAGTGTGTACAAGGCTGTACAAGTGTGTACAAGGTTGTACAATTGTGTACAAGGCTGTACAATTGTGTACAAGGTTGTACAAGTGTAAACAAGGTTGTACAAGTGTGTACAAGGTTGTACAATTGTGTACAAGGCTGTACAAGTGTGTACAAGGTTGTACAAGTGTGTACAAGGTTGTACAAGTGTGTACAAGGTTGTACAATAGTGTGTCAGGTTGTACAAGTGTGTACAAGGTTGTACAAGTGTGTACAAGGGTGTACAATCGTGTACAAGGATGTACAAGTTTGTACAAGTTTGTACAAGTTTGTACAAGGTTGTACAAGTGTGTACAAGGATGTACAAGTTTGTACAAGGGAGTACAAGTTTGTACAAGATTGTACAAGTGTGTACTGGGTTGTACAAGTGTGTACAAGATTGTATAAGTTTGTACAAGGTTGTACAAGTGTGTACAAGGGTGTACAAGTGTGTACAAATGTGTACAAGTTTTACAAGGTTGTACAAGTGTGTACAAGGTTGTACAAGTTGTGTACAAGGTTGTACATGTGTGTACAAGGGTGTACAAGTTTTTACAAGGCTGTACAAGTGTGTACAAGGTTGTACAAGGTTGTACAAGGCTGTACAAGTGTGTACAAGGTTGTACAAGGTTGTACAAGTGTGTACAAGGGTGTACAAGTTTTTACAAGGTTGTACAAGTGTGTACAAGGTTGTACAAGTGTGTACAAGGCTGTACAATTGTGTACAAGGTTGTACAAGTGTGTACAAGGTTGTACAAGTGTGTACAAGGTTGTACAATTGTGTACAAGGCTGTACAAGTGTGTACAAGGTTGTACAAGTGTGTACAAGGCTGTACAATTGTGTACAAGGTTGTACAAGTGTGTACAAGGTTGTACAAGTGTGTACAAGGTTGTACAATTGTGTACAAGGCTGTACAAGTGTGTTCAAGGTTGTACAAGTGTGTACAAGGTTGTACAAGTGTGTACAAGGGTGTACAATTGTGTACAAGGATGTACAAGTGTGTACAAGGTTGTACAAGTGTGTACAAGGATGTACAAGTTTGTACAAGGGCTGTACAAGTGTGTACGATGTGTAAAAGTTTGTACAAGGGTGTACAAGTTTGTACAAGTGTGTACAAGGATGTACAATTGTGTACAAGGCTGTACAAGTGTGTACAAGGTTGTACAATTTTGTACAAGGCTGTACAAGTGTGTACAAGGTTGTACAAGTGTGTTCAAGGCTGTACAATTGTGTACAAGGTTGTACAAGTGTGTACAAGGTTGTACAAGTGTGTACAAGGTTGTACAATTGTGTACAAGGCTGTACAAGTGTGTACAAGGTTGTACAAGTGTGTACAAGGTTGTACAAGTGTGTACAAGGTTGTACAATTGTGTACAAGGTTGTACAAGTGTGTACAAGGTTGTACAAGTGTGTACAAGGGTGTACAAGTGTGTACTTGGTTGTACAAGTGTGTACAAGCTTTTACAAGTGTGTACAAGGGTGTACAAGTGTGTACAAGTTTGTACAAGTTTGTACAAGGTTGTACAAAAGTGTACAAGGTTATACAATTGTGTACAAGGTTGTACAAGTGTGTACAAGGTTGTACAAGTGTGTACAAGCTTTTACAAGTGTGTACAAGGGTGTACAAGTGTGTACAAGTTTGTACAAGGTTGTACAAGTGTGTACAAGGTTGTACAAGTGTGTACAAGGTTGTACAAGTGTGTACAAGGTTGTACAAGTGTGTACAAGGTTGTACAAGTGTGTACAAGTTTTTAAATTGTGTACATGGGTGTACAATTGTGTACAAGGCTGTACAAGTGTGTACAAGGTTGTACAAGTGTGTACAAGGTTGTAACAGGGGGTACAAGGTTGTACAAGTGTGTACAAGGTTGTACAAGTGTGTACAAGGGTGAACAGGTTTGTACAATGTTGTACAAGTGTGTACAAGTTTGTACAAGGTTGTACAAGTGTGTACAAGGGTGTACAAGTGTGTACAAGGGTGCACAAGTGTGTACAAGGGTGTACAATCGTGTACAAGCTTGTACAAGTGTGTACAAGGGTGTACAGGTTTGTACAAGGTTGTACAAGTGTGTACAAGGGTGTACAAATGTGTACAAGGATGAAAAGGTTGTACAAGTGTGTACAAGTTTGTACAAGGTTGTACAAGTGTGTACAAGGTTGTACAAGTGTGTACAAGGTTGTACAAGTGTGTACAACTTGTACAAGTGTGTACAAGCTTGTACAAGTGTGTACAAGGTTGTACAAGTGTGTACAAGGTTGTACAAGTTTGTACAAGGTTGTACAAGTGTGTACAAGTTTGTACAAGTGTGTACAAGTTTGTACAAGGTTGTACAAATGTGTACAAGGGTGTACAAAGGTGTACAAGGGTGCACAAGTTTGAACAAGGGTGTACAAGTGTGTACAAGCTTGTACAAGTGTGTACAAGCTTGTACAAGTGTGTACAAGGGTGTACAGGTTTGTACAAGGTTGTACAAGTGTGTACAAGGGTGTACAAGTATGTACAATAATGTACAAGTTTGTACAAGTGTGTACAAGTTTGTAAAAGGTTGTACAAGTGTGTACAAGGGTGTACAAGTGTGTACAAGGTTGTACAAGTGTGTATAAGCTTGTACAAGTGTGTACAAGGGTGTACAAGTGTGTACAAGGTTGTACAAGTTTTTACATGGTTGTACAAGTGTGTACAAGGTTGTACAAGTGTGTACAAGGTTGTACAAGTGTGTACAAGGTTGTACAAGTGTGTACAAGGTTGTACAAGTGTGTACAAGGTTGTACAAGTGTGTAAAAGGTTGTACAAGTGTGTACAAGGTTGTACAAGTGTGTACAAGGTTGTACAAGTGTGTACAAGGTTGTACAAGTGTGTACAAGGTTGTACAAGTGTGTACAAGGTTGTACAAGTGTGTACAAGGTTGTACAAGTGTGTCTAAGGTTGTACAAGTGTGTACAAGGGTGTAAAATCGTGTACAAGGATGTACAAGTTTGTACAAGTTTGTACAAGGTTGTACAAGTGTGTACAAGGATGTACAAGTTTGTACAAGGGTGTACAAGTGTGTACGATAAGTAAAAGTGTGTACAAGGGTGTACAAGGTTGTACAAGTGGTGTACAAGGTTTTACAATTGTGTACAAGGCTGTACAAGTGTGTACAAGGTTGTACAAGTGTGTACAAGGTTGTACAATTGTGTACAAGGCTGTACAAGTGTGTACAAGGTTGTACAAGTGTGTACAAGGCTGTACTATTGTGTACAAGGTTGTACAAGTGTGTACAAGGTTGTACAAGTGTGTACAAGGTTTGTACAATTGTGTACAAGGCTGTACAAGTGTGTTCAAGGTTGTAATAGTGTGTACAAGGTTGTACAAGTGTGTACAAGGGTGTACAATTGTGTACAAGGATGTACAAGTGTGTACAAGGTTGTACAAGTGTGTACAAGGATGTACAAGTTTGTACAAGGGCTGTACAAGTGTGTACGATGTGTAAAAGTTTGTACAAGGGTGTACAAGTTTGTACAAGTGTGTAC
Source organism: Macrosteles quadrilineatus (assembly GCF_028750875.1). NCBI lineage: Eukaryota > Metazoa > Arthropoda > Insecta > Hemiptera > Cicadellidae > Macrosteles > Macrosteles quadrilineatus. The sequence continues at coordinate 2,007 of NW_026543286.1, read as the reverse complement.
AAGGTTGTACAATTGTGTACAAGGCTGTACAAGTGTGTACAAGGTTGTACAATTTTGTACAAGGCTGTACAAGTGTGTACAAGGATGTACAAGTGTGTACAAGGCTGTACAATTGTGTACAAGGTTGTACAAGTTTGTACAAGGTGTACAAGTGTGTACGATAAGTAAAAGTGTGTACAAGGGTGTACAAGGTTGTACAAGTGTGTACAAGGTTGTACAATTGTGTACAAGGCTGTACAAGTGTGTACAAGGTTGTACAATTGTGTACAAGGTTGTACAATTGTGTACAAGGCTGTACAAGTGTGTAAAAGGTTGTACAAGTGTGTACAAGGTTGTACAAGTGTGTACAAGTTGTACAAGTGTGTACAAGGTTGTACAAGTGTGTACAAGGTTGTACAAGTGTGTACAAGGTTGTATAAGTGTGTACGAGGTTGTACAATTGTGTACAAGGTTGTACAAGTGTGTACAAGTATGTACAATTGTGTACAAGGCTGTACAAGTGTGTACAAGGTTGTACAAGGTTGTACATGTGTGTACAAGGGTGTACAAGTTTTTACAAGGTTGTACAAGTGTGTACAAGGTTGTACAAGTGTGTACAAGGCTGTACAATTGTGTACAAGGTTGTACAAGTGTGTACAAGGTTGTACAAGTGTGTAAAAGGTTGTACAATTGTGTACAAGGCTATACAAGTGTGTACAAGGTTGTACAAGTGTGTACAAGGCTGTACAATTGTGTACAAGGTTGTACAAGTGTGTACAAGGTTTTTACAAGTGTGTACAAGGTTGTACAATTGTGTACAAGACTGTACAAGTGTGTACAAAGTTGTGCAAGTGTGTACAAGGTTGTACAAGTGTGTACAAGGTTGTACAATTGTGTACAAGGTTGTACAAGTGTGTACAAGGTTGTACAAGTGTGTACAAGGGTGTACAATCGTGTACAAGGATGTACAAGTTTGTACAAGATTGTACAAGTGTGTACTGGGTTGTACAAGTGTGTACAAGATTGTATAAGTTTGTACAAGGTTGTACAAGTGTGTACAAGGGTGTACAAGTGTGTACAAATGTGTACAAGTGTGTTCAGGGGTGTACAAGTTTGTACAAGGGTGTACAAGTTTTACAAGGTTGTACAAGTGTGTACAAGGTTGTACAAGTTGTGTACTGGGTTGTACAAGTGTGTACAAGATTGTATAGTTTGTACAAGGTTGTACAAGTGTGTACAAGGGTGTACAAGTGTGTACAAATGTGTACAAGTGTAAACAGGGGTGTACAAGTTTGTACAAGGGTGTACAAGTTTTACAAGGTTGTACAAGTGTGTACAATGTTGTACAAGTTGTGTACAAGGTTGTACATGTGTGTACAAGGGTGTACAAGTGTGTACAAGGTTGTACAAGTGTGTACAAGCTTGTACAAGTGTGTACAAGGGTGTACAAGTGTGTACAAGATTGTACAAGTTTTTACAAGGTTGTACAAACGTGTACAAGGGTGTAAAATCGTGTACAAGGATGTACAAGTTTGTACAAGTTTGTACAAGGTTGTACAAGGGCTGTACAAGTGTGTACGATGTGTAAAAGTTTGTACAAGGGTGTACAAGTTTGTACAAGTGTGTACAAGGTTTTACAATTGTGTACAAGGCTGTACAAGTGTGTACAAGGTTGTACAAGTGTGTACAAGGTTGTACAATTGTGTACAAGGCTGTACAAGTGTGTACAAGGTTGTACAAGTGTGTACAAGGCTGTACTATTGTGTACAAGTTGTACAAGTGTGTACAAGGTTGTACAAGTGTGTACAAGGTTGTACAATTGTGTACAAGGCTGTACAAGTGTGTTCAAGGTTGTAATAGTGTGTACAAGGTTGTACAAGTGTGTACAAGGGTGTACAATTGTGTACAAGGATGTACAAGTGTGTACAAGGTTGTACAAGTGTGTACAAGGATGTACAAGTTTGTACAAGGGCTGTACAAGTGTGTACGATGTGTAAAAGTTTGTACAAGGGTGTACAAGTTTGTACA
>NW_026543285.1:0-37312 GCF_028750875.1 Macrosteles quadrilineatus | reverse complement strand
TATGATCAAAAACATTTTTATATATTTATTTGTATATTATCCTTCCTATAATATTATTATATATGTATTATTAATAACAAAAACATTATTCAAAAGTATTCATTCATATAAAATTATTATTATTATTATATTTAAAATATGTATTTATATTATGATTAAAAACATTTATATATATTTATTTGTATATTATCCTTCCTATAATATTATTATATATGTATTATTAATAACAAAAACATCATTAAAAAGTGTTCATTCATATATAATTATATTTATATAAAAATTTTAAAATATGTATTTATATTATGATAAAAAAAACCTGTCAATATTTAATTGCATATTATCCTTACTATAATATTAATATATATGTATTATTATTATTAAAAACATTATTAAAAAGTGTTCATTCATATATAATTATAATTATAAAAATATTATAAAATATGTATTTATATTATGATCAAAAACATTTATATATATTTATTTGTATATTATCCTTCCAATAATATTATTATATATGTATTATTAATAACAAAAACATTATTAAAAAGTGTTCATTCATATATAATTATTATTATAAAAATATTATAAAATATGTATTTATATTATGATCAAAAACATTTATATATATTTATTTGTATATTATCCTTCCTATAATATTATTATATATGTATTATTCATAACAAAAACATTACTAAAAAGTGTTCATTCATATATAATTATTATTATAAAAAAACTTTAAACTATGTATTTATATTATGATAAAAAAAACCTGTCAATATTTATTTGCATATTATCGTTTCTATAATATTATTATATTTGTATTATTAATTACAAAAACATTACTAAAAAGTGTTCATTCATACATTATTATTATTATAAAAAACTTTAAAATATGTATTTATATTATGATAAAAAAACCTGTGAATATTTATTTGCATATTATCCTTCCTATAATATTATTATATATGTATTATTAATAACAAAAACATTATTAAAAAGTGTTCATTCATATATAATTATTATTATAAAAATATTATAAAATATGTATTTATATTATGATCAAAAACATTTTTATATATTTATTTGTATATTATCCTTCCTATAATATTATTATATATGTATTATTAATAACAAAAACATTATTAAAAAGTGTTCATTCATATATTATTATTATTATAAAATTATTATAAAATATGTATTTATATTATGATCAAAAACATTTATATATATTTATTTGTATATTATCCTTCCTATAATATTATTATATATGTATTATTCATAACAAAAACATTATTAAAAAGTGTTCATTCATATAAAATTATAATTATAAAAAAACTTAAAACTATGTATTTATATTATGATCAAAAAAACCTGTCAATATTTATTTGCATATTATCGTTTCTATAATATTATTATATTTGTATTATTAATTACAAAAACATTACTAAAAAGTGTTCATTCATATATAATTATTATTATAAAAAAACTTTAAACTATGTATTTATATTATGATCAAAAAAACCTGTCAATATTTATTTGCATATTATCGTTTCTATAATATTATTATATTTGTATTATTAATTACAAAAACATTACTAAAAAGTGTTCATTCATATATAATTATTAATATAAAAAAACTTTAAACTATGTATTTATATTATGATCAAAAAAACCTGTCAATATTTATTTGCATATTATCGTTTCTATAATATTATTATATTTGTATTATTAATTACAAAAACATTACTAAAAAGTGTTCATTCATATATTATTATTATTATAAAAAACTTTAAAATATGTATTTATATTATGATAAAAAAACCTGTGAATATTTATTTGCATATTATCCTTCCTATAATATTATTATATATGTATTATTAATAACAAAAACATTATTAAAAAGTGTTCATTCATATATAATTATTATTATAAAAAAATTATAAAAAAAGTGTATTTATATTATGATCAAAAACATTTATATATATTTATTTGTATATTATCCTTCCTATAATATTATTATATATGTATTATTAATAACAAAAATATTATTCAAAAGTGTTCATTCATATATAATTATTATTATAAAAATATTATAAAATATGTATTTATATTATGATCAAAAACATTTATATATATTTATTTGTATATTATCCTTCCTATAATATTATTTTATATGTATTATTAATAACAAAAACATCATTAAAAAGTGTTCATTCATATATAATTATTGTTATATAAAAATTATAAAATATGTATTTATATTATGATAAAAAAAACCTGTCAATATTTAATTGCATATTATCCTTACTATAATATTAATATATATGTATTATTATTATTAAAAACATTATTAAAAAGTGTTCATTCATATATAATTATAATTAAAAAAATATTATAAAATATGTATTTATATTATGATCAAAAACATTTTTATATATTTATTTGTATATTATCCTTCCTATAATATTATTATATATGTATTATTCATAACAAAAACATTATTATAAAGTGTTCATTCATATATAATTATAATTATAAAAAAACTTTAAACAATGTATTTATATTATGATCAAAAAAACCTGTCAATATTTATTTTCATATTATCGTTTCTATAATATTATTATATTTGTATTATTAGTTAAAAAAACATTACTAAAAAGTGTTCATTCATATATAATTATTATTATAAAAAACTTTAAAATATGTATTTATATTATGATAAAAAAAACTGTGAATATTTATTTGCATATTATCCTTCCTATAATATTATTATATATGTATTATTAATTACAAAAACATCATTAAAAAGTTTTCATTCATATATAATTATTATTATAAAAATATTATAAAATATGTATTTATATTATGATCAAAAACATTTATATATATTTATTTGTATATTATCCTTCCTATAATATTATTATATATGTATTATTAATAACAAAAACATCATTAAAAAGTGTTCATTCATATATAATTATTTTTATATAAAAATTATAAAATATGTATTTATATTATGATAAAAAAAACCTGTCAATATTTAATTGCATATTATCCTTACTATAATATTAATATATATGTATTATTATTATTAAAAACATTATTAAAAAGTGTTCATTCATATATAATTATAATTATAAAAATATTATAAAATATGTATTTATATTATGATCAAAAACATTTTTATATATTTATTTGTATATTATCCTTCCTATAATATTATTATATATGTATTATTCATAACAAAAACATTATCTAAAAGTTCTCATTCATATATAATTATAATTATAAAAAAACTTTAAACTATGTATTTATATTATGATCAAAAAAACCTGTCAATATTTATTTTCATATTATCGTTTCTATAATATTATTATATTTGTATTATTAATTACAAAAACATTACTAAAAAGTGTTCATTCATATATAATTATTAATATAAAAAACTTTTAAATATGTATTTATATTATGATAAAAAAAAACTGTGAATATTTATTTGCATATTATCCTTCCTATAATATTATTATATATGTATTATTAATTACAAAAACATCATTAAAAAGTGTTCATTCATATATAATTATTATTATAAAAATATTATAAAATATGTATTTATATTATGATCAAAAACATTTATATATATATTTATTTGTATATTATCCTTCCTATAATATTATTATATATGTATTATTAATAACAAAAACATTATTAAAAAGTGTTCATTCATATATAATTATTATTATAAAAATATTATAAAATATGTATTTATATTATGATCAAAAACATTTATATATATTTATTTGTATATTATCCTTCCTATAATATTATTATATATGTATTATTCATAACAAAAACATTATTAAAAAGTGTTCATTCATATATTATTATTATTATAAAAATATTATAAAATATGTATTTATATTATGATCAAAAACATTTATATATATTTATTTGTATATTATCCTTCCTATAATATTATTATATATGTATTATTCATAACAAAAACATTATTAAAAAGTGTTCATTCATATATAATAATAATTATAAAAAAACTTTAAACTATGTATTTATATTATGATCAAAAAAACCTGTCAATATTTATTTGCATATTATCGTTTCTATAATATTATTATATTTGTATTATTAATTACAAAAACATTACTAAAAAGTGTTCATTCATATATAATTATTATTATAAAAAAACTTTAAACTATGTATTTATATTATGATTAAAAAAACCTGTCAATATTTTTTTGCATATTATCGTTTCTATAATATTATTATATTTGTATTACTAATTACAAAAACATTACTAAAAAGTGTTCATTCATATATTATTATTATTATAAAAAACTTTAAAATATGTATTTATGTTATGATAAAAAAACCTGTGAATATTTATTTGCATATTATCCTTACTATAATATTATTATATATGTATTATTAATAACAAAAACATTATTAAAAAGTGTTCATTCATATATAATTATTATTATAAAAATATTATAAAATATGTATTTATATTATGATCAAAAACATTTATATATATTTATTTGTATATTATCCTTCCTATAATATTATTATATATGTATTATTAATAACAAAAACATTATTCAAAAGTGTTCATTCATATATAATTATTATTATAAAAATATTATAAAATATGTATTTATATTATGATCAAAAACATTTATATATATTTATTTGTATATTATCCTTCCTATAATATTATTATATATGTATTATTAATAACAAAAACATCATTAAAAAGTGTTCATTCATATATAATTTTTTTTATATAAAAATTATAAAATATGTATTTATATTATGATAAAAAAACCTGTCAATATTTAATTGCATATTATCCTTACTATAGTATTATTATATAAGTATTATTCATAACAAAAACATTATTAAAAAGTGTTCATTCATATATAATTATAATTATAAAAAAACATTAAACTATGTATTTATATTATGATCAAAAAAACCTGTCAATATTTATTTTCATATTATCGTTTCTATAATATTATTATATTTGTATTATTAATTACAAAAACATTACTAAAAAGTGTTTATTCATATATAATTATTATTATAAAAAACTTTTAAATATGTATTTATATTATGATAAAAAAAACTGTGAATATTTATTTGCATATTATCCTTCCTATAATATTATTATATATGTATTATTAATTACAAAAACATCATTAAAAAGTGTTCATTCATATATAATTATTATTATAAAAATATTATAAAATATGTATTTATATTATGATCAAAAACATTTATATATATTTATTTGTATATTATCCTTCCTATAATATTATTATATATGTATTATTAATAACAAAAACATCATTAAAAAGTGTTCATTCATATATAATTATTTTTATATAAAAATTATAAAATATGTATTTATATTATGATAAAAAAAAAACCTGTCAATATTTAATTGCATATTATCCTTACTATAATATTAATATATATGTATTATTATTATTAAAAACATTATTAAAAAGTGTTCATTCATATATAATTATAATTATAAAAATATTATAAAATATGTATTTATATTATGATCAAAAACATTTTTATATATTTATTTGTATATTATCCTTCCTATAATATTATTATATATGTATTATTCATAACAAAAACATTATCTAAAAGTTCTCATTCATATATAATTATAATTATAAAAAAACTTTAAACTATGTATTTATATTATGATCAAAAAAACCTGTCAATATTTATTTTCCTATTATCGTTTTTATAATATTATTATATTTGTATTATTAATTACAAAAACATTACTAAAAAGTGTTCATTCATATATAATTATTAATATAAAAAACTTTTAAATATGTATTTATATTATGATAAAAAAAAACTGTGAATATTTATTTGCATATTATCCTTCCTATAATATTATTATATATGTATTATTAATTACAAAAACATCATTAAAAAGTGTTCATTCATATATAATTATTATTATAAAAATATTATAAAATATGTATTTATATTATGATCAAAAACATTTATATATATTTATTTGTATATTATCCTTCCTATAATATTATTATATATGTATTATTAATAACAAAAACATTATTAAAAAGTGTTCATTCATATATAATTATTATTATAAAAATATTATAAAATATGTATTTATATTATGATCAAAAACATTTATATATATTTATTTGTATATTATCCTTCCTATAATATTATTATATATGTATTATTCATAACAAAAACATTATTAAAAAGTGTTCATTCATATATTATTATTATTATAAAAATATTATAAAATATGTATTTATATTATGATCAAAAACATTTATATATATTTATTTGTATATTATCCTTCCTATAATATTATTATATATGTATTATTCATAACAAAAACATTATTAAAAAGTGTTCATTCATATATAATTATAATTATAAAAAAACTTTAAACTATGTATTTATATTATGATCAAAAAAACCTGTCAATATTTATTTGCATATTATCGTTTCTATAATATTATTATATTTGTATTATTAATTACAAAAACATTACTAAAAAGTGTTCATTCATATATAATTATTATTATAAAAACACTTTAAACTATGTATTTATATTATGATTAAAAAAACCTGTCAATATTTTTTTGCATATTATCGTTTCTATAATATTATTATATTTGTATTACTAATTACAAAAACATTACTAAAAAGTGTTCATTCATATATTATTATTATTATAAAAAACTTTAAAATATGTATTTATGTTATGATAAAAAACCTGTGAATATTTATTTGCATATTATCCTTCCTATAATATTATTATATATGTATTATTAATAACAAAAACATTATTAAAAAGTGTTCATTCATATATAATTATTATTATAAAAATATTATAAAATATGTATTTATATTATGATCAAAAACATTTATATATATTTATTTGTATATTATCCTTCCTATAATATTATTATATATGTATTATTAATAACAAAAACATTATTCAAAATTGTTCATTCATATATAATTATTATTATAAAAATATTATAAAATATGTATTTATATTATGATCAAAAACATTTATATATATTTATTTGTATATTATCCTTCCTATAATATTATTATATATGTATTATTAATAACAAAAACATCATTAAAAAGTGTTCATTCATATATAATTTTTTTTATATAAAAATTATAAAATATGTATTTATATTATGATAAAAAAACCTGTCAATATTTAATTGCATATTATCCTTACTATAATATTATTATATAAGTATTATTCATAACAAAATTTTTATTAAAAAGTGTTCATTCATATATAATTATAATTATAAAAAAACATTAAACTATGTATTTATATTATGATCAAAAAAACCTGTCAATATTTATTTTCATATTATCGTTTCTATAATATTATTATATTTGTATTATTAATTACAAAAACATTACTAAAAAGTGTTCATTCATATATAATTATTATTATAAAAAACTTTAAAATATGTATTTATATTATGATAAAAAAAACCTGTGAATATTTATTTGCATATTATCCTTCCTATAATATTATTATATATGTATTATTAATTACAAAAACATCATTAAAAAGTGTTCATTCATATATAATTATTATTATAAAAATATTATAAAATATGTATTTATATTATGATCAAAAACATTTATATATATTTATTTGTATATTATCCTTCCTATAATATTATTATATATGTATTATTAATAACAAAAACATCATTAAAAAGTGTTCATTCATATATAATTATTTTTATATAAAAATTATAAAATATGTATTTATATTATGATAAAAAAAAACCTGTCAATATTTAATTGCATATTATCCTTACTATAATATTAATATATATGTATTATTATTATTAAAAACATTATTAAAAAGTGTTCATTCATATATAATTATAATTATAAAAATATTATAAAATATGTATTTATATTATGATCAAAAACATTTTTATATATTTATTTGTATATTATCCTTCCTATAATATTATTATATATGTATTATTCATAACAAAAACATTATCTAAAAGTTCTCATTCATATATAATTATAATTATAAAAAAACTTTAAACTATGTATTTATATTATGATCAAAAAAACCTGTCAATATTTATTTTCCTATTATCGTTTTTATAATATTATTATATTTGTATTATTAATTACAAAAACATTACTAAAAAGTGTTCATTCATATATAATTATTAATATAAAAAACTTTTAAATATGTATTTATATTATGATAAAAAAAAACTGTGAATATTTATTTGCATATTATCCTTCCTATAATATTATTATATATGTATTATTAATTACAAAAACATCATTAAAAAGTGTTCATTCATATATAATTATTATTATAAAAATATTATAAAATATGTATTTATATTATGATCAAAAACATTTATATATATTTATTTGTATATTATCCTTCCTATAATATTATTATATATGTATTATTAATAACAAAAACATTATTAAAAAGTGTTCATTCATATATAATTATTATTATAAAAATATTATAAAATATGTATTTATATTATGATCAAAAACATTTATATATATTTATTTGTATATTATCCTTCCTATAATATTATTATATATGTATTATTCATAACAAAAACATTATTAAAAAGTGTTCATTCACATATTATTATTATTATAAAAATATTATAAAATATGTATTTATATTATGATCAAAAACATTTATATATATTTATTTGTATATTATCCTTCCTATAATATTATTATATATGTATTATTCATAACAAAAACATTATTAAAAAGTGTTCATTCATATATAATTATAATTATAAAAAAACTTTAAACTATGTATTTATATTATGATCAAAAAAACCTGTCAATATTTATTTGCATATTATCGTTTCTATAATATTATTATATTTGTATTATTAATTACAAAAACATTACTAAAAAGTGTTCATTCATATATAATTATTATTATAAAAACACTTTAAACTATGTATTTATATTATGATTAAAAAAACCTGTCAATATTTTTTTGCATATTATCGTTTCTATAATATTATTATATTTGTATTACTAATTACAAAAACATTACTAAAAAGTGTTCATTCATATATTATTATTATTATAAAAAACTTTAAAATATGTATTTATGTTATGATAAAAAACCTGTGAATATTTATTTGCATATTATCCTTCCTATAATATTATTATATATGTATTATTAATAACAAAAACATTATTAAAAAGTGTTCATTCATATATAATTATTATTATAAAAATATTATAAAATATGTATTTATATTATGATCAAAAACATTTATATATATTTATTTGTATATTATCCTTCCTATAATATTATTATATATGTATTATTAATAACAAAAACATTATTCAAAATTGTTCATTCATATATAATTATTATTATAAAAATATTATAAAATATGTATTTATATTATGATCAAAAACATTTATATATATTTATTTGTATATTATCCTTCCTATAATATTATTATATATGTATTATTAATAACAAAAACATCATTAAAAAGTGTTCATTCATATATAATTTTTTTTATATAAAAATTATAAAATATGTATTTATATTATGATAAAAAAACCTGTCAATATTTAATAGCATATTATCCTTACTATAATATTATTATATAAGTATTATTCATAACAAAATTTTTATTAAAAAGTGTTCATTCATATATAATTATAATTATAAAAAAACATTAAACTATGTATTTATATTATGATCAAAAAAACCTGTCAATATTTATTTTCATATTATCGTTTCTATAATATTATTATATTTGTATTATTAATTACAAAAACATTACTAAAAAGTGTTCATTCATATATAATTATTATTATAAAAAACTTTAAAATATGTATTTATATTATGATAAAAAAAACCTGTGAATATTTATTTGCATATTATCCTTACTATAATATTAATATATATGTATTATTATTATTAAAAACATTATTAAAAAGTGTTCATTCATATATAATTATAATTATAAAAATATTATAAAATATGTATTTATATTATGATCAAAAACATTTATATATATTTATTTGTATATTCTCCTTCCTATAATATTTTTATATATGTATTATTCATAACAAAAACATTATTAAAAAGTGTTCATTCATATATAATTATAATTATAAAAAACTTTAAACTATGTATTTATATTATGATCAAAAAAACCTGTCAATATTTATTTTCATATTATCGTTTCTATAATATTATTATATTTGTATTATTAATTACAAAAACATTACTAAAAAGTGTTTATTCATATATAATTATTATTATAAAAAACTTTTAAATATGTATTTATATTATGATAAAAAAAAACTGTGAATATTTAATTGCATAGTATCCTTCCTATAATATTATTATATATGTATTATTAATTACAAAAACATCATTAAAAAGTGTTCATTCATATATAATTATTATTATAAAAATATTATAAAATATGTATTTATATTATGATCAAAAACATTTATATATATTTATTTGTATATTATCCTTCCTATAATATTATTATATATGTATTATTAATAACAAAAACATTATTCAAAAGTATTCATTTATATAAAATTATTATTATAAAAATATTATAAAATATGTATTTATATTATGATCAAAAACATTTATATATATTTATTTGTATATTATCCTTCCTATAATATTATTATATATGTATTATTAATAACAAAAACATCATTAAAAAGTGTTCATTCATATATAAGTATTTTTATATAAAAATTTTTAAATATGTATTTATATTATGATAAAAAAAACCTGTCAATATTTAATTGCATATTATCCTTACTATAATATTAATATATATGTATTATTACTATTAAAAACATTATTAAAAAGTGTTCATTCATATATAATTATAATTATAAAAATATTATAAAATATGTATTTATATTATGATCAAAAACATTTATATATATTTATTTGTATATTATCCTTCCTATAATATTATTATATATGTATTATTAATAACAAAAACATTATTAAAAAGTGTTCATTCATATATAATTATAATTATAAAAAAACTTTAAACTATGTATTTATATTATGATCAAAAAAACCTGTCAATATTTATTTGCATATTATCGTTTCTTTAATATTATTATATTTGTATTATTAATTACAAAAACATTACTAAAAAGTGTTCATTCATATATAATTATTATTATAAAAAAACTTTAAACTATGTATTTATATTATGATCAAAAAAACCTGTGAATATTTATTTGCATATTATCCTTCCTATAATATTATTATATATGTATTATTAATAACAAAAACATTATTAAAAAGTGTTCATTCATATATAATTATTATTATAAAAATATTATAAAATATGTATTTATATTATGATCAAAAACATTTATATATATTTATTTGTATATTATCCTTCCTATAATATTATTATATATGTATTATTAATAACAAAAACATTATTCAAAAGTGTTTATTCATATATAATTATTATTATAAAAATATTATAAAATATGTATTTATATTATAATCAAAAACATTTATATATATTTATTTGTATATTATCTTTCCTATAATATTATTATATATGTATTATTAATAACAAAACATCATTAAAAAGTCTTCATTCATATATAATTATTTTTATATAAAAATTATAAAATATGTATTTATATTATTATAAAAAAAAAACCTTTCAATATTTAATTGCATATTATCCTTACTATAATATTAATATATATGTATTATTATTATTAAAAACATTATTAAAAAGTGTTCATTCATATATAATTATAATTATAAAAATATTATAAAATATGTATTTATATTATGATCAAAAACATTTTTATATATTTATTTGTATATTATCTTTCCTATAATATTATTATATATGTATTATTCATAACAAAAACATTATTAAAAAGTGTTCATTCATATATAATTATAATTATAAAAAAACATTAAACTATGTATTTATATTATGATCAAAAAAACCTGTCAATATTTATTTTCATATTATCGTTTCTATAATATTATTATATTTGTATTATTAATTACAAAAACATTACTAAAAAGTGTTCATTCATATATAATTATTATTATAAAAAACTTTAAAATATGTATTTATATTATGATAAAAAAAACCTGTGAATATTTATTTGCATATTATCCTTACTATAATATTAATATATATGTATTATTATTATTAAAAACATTATTAAAAAGTGTTCATTCATATAAAATTATAATTATAAAAATATTATAAAATATGTATTTATATTATGATCAAAAACATTTATATATATTTATTTGTATATTATCCTTCCTATAATATTATTATATATGTATTATTCATAACAAAAACATTATTAAAAAGTGTTCATTCATATATAATTATAATTATAAAAAAACTTTAAACTATGTATTTATATTATGATCAAAAAAACCTGTCAATATTTATTTTCATATTATCGTTTCTATAATATTATTATATTTGTATTATTATTTACAAAAACATTACTAAAAAGTGTTCATTCATATATAATTATTATTATAAAAAACTTTTAAATATGTATTTTTATTATGATAAAAAAAACTGTGAATATTTATTTGCATATTATCCTTCCTATAATATTATTATATATGTATTATTAATTACAAAAACATCATTAAAAAGTGTTCATTCATATATAATTATTATTATAAAAATATTATAAAATATGTATTTATATTATGATCAAAAACATTTATATATATTTATTTGTATATTATCCTTCCTATAATATTATTATATATGTATTATTAATAACAAAAACATTATTCAAAAGTATTCATTTATATAAAATTATTATTATAAAAATATTATAAAATATGTATTTATATTATGATCAAAAACATTTATATATATTTATTTGTATATTATCCTTCCTATAATATTATTATATATGTATTATTAATAACAAAAACATCATTAAAAAGTGTTCATTCATATATAATTATTTTTATATAAAAATTTTTAAATATGTATTTATATTATGATAAAAAAAACCTGTCAATATTTAATTGCATATTATCCTTACTATAATAATAATATATATGTATTATTACTATTAAAAACATTATTAAAAAGTGTTCATTCATATATAATTATAATTATAAAAATATTATAAAATATGTATTTATATTATGATCAAAAACATTTATATATATTTATTTGTATATTATCCTTCCTATAATATTATTATATATGTATTATTAATAACAAAAACATTATTAAAAAGTGTTCATTCATATATAATTATAATTATAAAAAAACTTTAAACTATGTATTTATATTATGATCAAAAAAACCTGTCAATATTTATTTGCATATTATCGTTTCTATAATATTATTATATTTGTATTATTAATTACAAAAACATTACTAAAAAGTGTTCATTCATATATAATTATTATTATAAAAAAACTTTAAACTATGTATTTATATTATGATCAAAAAAACCTGTGAATATTTATTTGCATATTATCCTTCCTATAATATTATTATATATGTATTATTAATAACAAAAACATTATTAAAAAGTGTTCATTCATATATAATTATTATTATAAAAATATTATAAAATATGTATTTATATTATGATCAAAAACATTTATATATATTTATTTGTATATTATCCTTCCTATAATATTATTATATATGTATTATTAATAACAAAAACATCATTAAAAAGTGTTCATTCATATATAATTATTTTTATATAAAAATTATAAAATATGTATTTATATTATGATAAAAAAAACCTGTCAATATTTAATTGCATATTATCCTTACTATAATATTAATATATATGTATTATTATTATTAAAAACATTATTAAAAAGTGTTCATTCATATATAATTATAATTAAAAAAATATTATAAAATATGTATTTATATTATGATCAAAAACATTTTTATATATTTATTTGTATATTATCCTTCCTATAATATTATTATATATGTATTATTCATAACAAAAACATTATTAAAAAGTGTTCATTCATATATAATTATAATTATAAAAAAACTTTAAACTATGTATTTATATTATGATCAAAAAAACCTGTCAATATTTATTTTCATATTATCGTTTCTATAATATTATTATATTTGTATTATTAATTACAAAAACATTACTAAAAAGTGTTCATTCATATATAATTATTATTATAAAAAACTTTTAAATATGTATTTATATTATGATAAAAAAAAACTGTGAATATTTATTTGCATATTATCCTTCCTATAATATTATTATATATGTATTATTAATTACAAAAACATCATTAAAAAGTGTTCATTCATATATAATTATTATTATAAAAATATTATAAAATATGTATTTATATTATGATCAAAAACATTTATATATATTTATTTGTATATTATCCTTCCTATAATATTATTATATATGTATTATTAATAACAAAAACATCATTAAAAAGTGTTCATTCATATATAATTATTTTTATATAAAAATTATAAAATATGTATTTATATTATGATAAAAAAAAACCTGTCAATATTTAATTGCATATTATCCTTACTATAATATTAATATATATGTATTATTATTATTAAAAACATTATTAAAAAGTGTTCATTCATATATAATTATAATTATAAAAATATTTTAAAATATGTATTTATATTATGATCAAAAACATTTATATATATTTATTTGTATATTATCCTTCCTATAATATTATTATATATGTATTATTAATAACAAAAACATTATTAAAAAGTGTTCATTCATATATAATTATTATTATAAAAATATTATAAAATATGTATTTATATTATGATCAAAAAATTTATATATATTTATTTGTATATTATCCTTCCTATAATATTATTATATATGTATTATTCATAACAAAAACATTATTAAAAAGTGTTCATTCATATATTATTATTATTATAAAAATATTATAAAATATGTATTTATATTATGATCAAAAACATTTATATATATTTATTTGTATATTATCCTTCCTATAATATTATTATATATGTATTATTCATAACAAAAACATTATTAAAAAGTGTTCATTCATATATAATTATAATTATAAAAAAACTTTAAACTATGTATTTATATTATGATCAAAAAAACCTGTCAATATTTAATTGCATATTATCGTTTCTATAATATTATTATATTTGTATTATTAATTACAAAAACATTACTAAAAAGTGTTCATTCATATATAATTATTATTATAAAAAAACTTTAAACTATGTATTTATATTATGATTAAAAAAACCTGTCAATATTTTTTTGCATATTATCGTTTCTATAATATTATTATATTTGTATTACTTATTACAAAAACATTACTAAAAAGTGTTCATTCATATATTATTATTATTATAAAAAACTTTAAAATATGTATTTATGTTATGATAAAAAAACCTGTATATATTTATTTGCATATTATCCTTCCTATAATATTATTATATATGTATTATTAATAACAAAAACATTATTAAAAAGTGTTCATTCATATATAATTATTATTATAAAAATATTATAAAATATGTATTTATATTATGATCAAAAACATTTATATATATTTATTTGTATATTATCCTTCCTATAATATTATTATATATGTATTATTAATAACAAAAACATTATTCAAAAGTGTTCATTCATATATAATTATTATTATAAAAATATTATAAAATATGTATTTATATTATGATCAAAAACATTTATATATATTTATTTGTATATTATCCTTCCTATAATATTATTATATATGTATTATTCATAACAAAAACATTATTAAAAAGTGTTCATTCATATATAATTATAATTATAAAAAAACTTTAAACTATGTATTTATATTATGATCAAAAAAACCTGTCAATATTTATTTTCATATTATCGTTTCTATAATATTATTATATTTGTATTATTAATTACAAAAACATTACTAAAAAGTGTTCATTCATATATAATTATTATTATAAAAAACTTTTAAATATGTATTTATATTATGATAAAAAAAAACTGTGAATATTTATTTGCATATTATCCTTCCTATAATATTATTATATATGTATTATTAATTACAAAAACATCATTAAAAAGTGTTCATTCATATATAATTATTATTATAAAAATATTATAAAATATGTATTTATATTATGATCAAAAACATTTATATATATTTATTTGTATATTATCCTTCCTATAATATTATTATATATGTATTATTAATAACAAAAACATTATTCAAAAGTATTCATTTATATAAAATTATTATTATAAAAATATTATAAAATATGTATTTATATTATGATCAAAAACATTTATATATATTTATTTGTATATTATCCTTCCTATAATATTATTATATATGTATTATTAATAACAAAAACATCATTAAAAAGTGTTCATTCATATATAATTATTTTTATATAAAAATTTTTAAATATGTATTTATATTATGATAAAAAAAACCTGTCAATATTTAATTGCATATTATCCTTACTATAATATTAATATATATGTATTATTACTATTGAAAACATTATTAAAAAGTGTTCATTCATATATAATTATAATTATAAAAATATTATAAAATATGTATTTATATTATGATCAAAAACATTTATATATATTTATTTGTATATTATCCTTCCTATAATATTATTATATATGTATTATTAATAACAAAAACATTATTAAAAAGTGTTCATTCATATATAATTATAATTATAAAAAAACTTTAAACTATGTATTTATATTATGATCAAAAAAACCTGTCAATATTTATTTGCATATTATCGTTTCTATAATATTATTATATTTGTATTATTAATTACAAAAACATTACTAAAAAGTGTTCATTCATATATAATTATTATTATAAAAAAACTTTAAACTATGTATTTATATTATGATCAAAAAAACCTGTGAATATTTATTTGCATATTATCCTTCCTATAATATTATTATATATGTATTATTAATAACAAAAACATTATTAAAAAGTGTTCATTCATATATAATTATTATTATAAAAATATTATAAAATATGTATTTATATTATGATCAAAAACATTTATATATATTTATTTGTATATTATCCTTCCTATAATATTATTATATATGTATTATTAATAACAAAAACATCATTAAAAAGTGTTCATTCATATATAATTATTTTTATATAAAAATTATAAAATATGTATTTATATTATGATAAAAAAAACCTGTCAATATTTAATTGCATATTATCCTTACTATAATATTAATATATATGTATTATTATTATTAAAAACATTATTAAAAAGTGTTCATTCATATATAATTATAATTAAAAAAATATTATAAAATATGTATTTATATTATGATCAAAAACATTTTTATATATTTATTTGTATATTATCCTTCCTATAATATTATTATATATGTATTATTCATAACAAAAACATTATTAAAAAGTGTTCATTCATATATAATTATAATTATAAAAAAACTTTAAACTATATATTTATATTATGATCAAAAAAACCTGTCAATATTTATTTTCATATTATCGTTTCTATAATATTATTATATTTGTATTATTAATTACAAAAACATTACTAAAAAGTGTTCATTCATATATAATTATTAATATAAAAAACTTTTAAATATGTATTTATATTATGATAAAAAAAACTGTGAATATTTATTTGCATATTATCCTTCCTATAATATTATTATATATGTATTATTAATAACAAAAACATTATTAAAAAGTGTTCATTCATATATAATTATTATTATAAAAATATTATAAAATATGTATTTATATTATGATCAAAAACATTTATATATATTTATTTGTATATTATCCTTCCTATAATATTATTATATATGTATTATTAATAACAAAAACATTATTCAAAAGTGGTCATTCATATATAATTATTATTATAAAAATATTATAAAATATGTATTTATATTATGATCAAAAACATTTATATATATTTATTTGTATATTATCCTTCCTATAATATTATTATATATGTATTATTCATAACAAAAACATCATTAAAAAGTGTTCATTCATATATAATTATTTTTATATAAAAATTTTTAAATATGTATTTATATTATGATAAAAAAAACCTGTCAATATTTAATTGCATATTATCCTTACTATAATATTAATATATATGTATTATTACTATTAAAAACATTATTAAAAAGTGTTCATTCATATATAATTATAATTATAAAAATATTATAAAATATGTATTTATATTATGATCAAAAACATTTATATATATTTATTTGTATATTATCCTTCCTATAATATTATTATATATGTATTATTAATAACAAAAACATTATTAAAAAGTGTTCATTCATATATAATTATAATTATAAAAAAACTTTAAACTATGTATTTATATTATGATCAAAAAAACCTGTCAAATATTTATTTGCATATTATCGTTTCTATAATATTATTATATTTGTATTATTAATTACAAAAACATTACTAAAAAGTGTTCATTCATATATAATTATTATTATAAAAAAACTTTAAACTATGTATTTATATTATGATCAAAAAAACCTGTGAATATTTATTTGCATATTATCCTTCCTATAATATTATTATATATGTATTATTAAAAACAAAAACATTATTAAAAAGTAATCATTCATATATAATTATTATTATAAAAATATTATAAAATATGTATTTATATTATGATCAAAAACATTTATATATATTTATTTGTATATTATCCTTCCTATAATATTATTATATATGTATTATTAATAACAAAAACATCATTAAAAAGCGTTCATTCATATATAATTATTTTTATATAAAAATTATAAAATATGTATTTATATTATGATAAAAAAAACCTGTCAATATTTAATTGCATATTATCCTTACTATAATATTAATATATATGTATTATTATTATTAAAAACATTATTAAAAAGTGTTCATTCATATATAATTATAATTAAAAAAATATTATAAAATATGTATTTATATTATGATCAAAAACATTTTTATATATTTATTTGTATATTATCCTTCCTATAATATTATTATATATGTATTATTCATAACAAAAACATTATTAAAAAGTGTTCATTCATATATAATTATAATTATAAAAAAACTTTAAACTATGTATTTATATTATGATCAAAAAAACCTGTCAATATTTATTTTCATATTATCGTTTCTATAATATTATTATATTTGTATTATTAATTACAAAAACATTACTAAAAAGTGTTCATTCATATATAATTATTATTATAAAAAACTTTTAAATATGTATTTATATTATGATAAAAAAAAACTGTGAATATTTATTTGCATATTATCCTTCCTATAATATTATTATATATGTATTATTAATTACAAAAACATCATTAAAAAGTGTTCATTCATAAATAATTATTATTATAAATATATTATAAAATATGTATTTATATTATGATCAAAAACATTTATATATATTTATTTGTATATTATCCTTCCTATAATATTATTATATATGTATTATTAATAACAAAAACATCATTAAAAAGTGTTCATTCATATATAATTATTTTTATATAAAAATTATAAAATATGTATTTATATTATGATAAAAAAAAACCTGTCAATATTTAATTGCATATTATCCTTACTATAATATTAATATATATGTATTATTATTATTAAAAAAATTATTAAAAAGTGTTCATTCATATATAATTATAATTATAAAAATATTATAAAATATGTATTTATATTATGATCAAAAACATTTTTATATATTTATTTGTATATTATCCTTCCTATAATATTATTATATATGTATTATTCATAACAAAAACATTATTAAAAAGTTCTCATTCATATATAATTATAATTATAAAAAAACTTTAAACTATGTATTTATATTATGATCAAAAAAACCTGTCAATATTTATTTTCATATTATCGTTTCTATAATATTATTATATTTGTATTATTAATTACAAAAACATTACTAAAAAGTGTTCATTCATATATAATTATTAATATAAAAAACTTTTAAATATGTATTTATATTATGATAAAAAAAACTGTGAATATTTATTTGCATATTATCCTTCCTATAATATTATTATATATGTATTATTAATTACAAAAACATCATTAAAAAGTGTTCATTCATATATAATTATTATTATAAAAATATTATAAAATATGTATTTATATTATGATCAAAAACATTTATATATATTTATTTGTATATAATCCTTCCTATAATATTATTATATATGTATTATTAATAACAAAAACATTATTAAAAAGTGTTCATTCATATATAATTATTATTATAAAAATATTATAAAATATGTATTTATATTATGATCAAAAACATTTATATATATTTATTTGTATATTATCCTTCCTATAATATTATTATATATGTATTATTCATAACAAAAACATTATTAAAAAGTGTTCATTCATATATTATTATTATTATAAAAATATTATAAAATATGTATTTATATTATGATCAAAAACATTTATATATATTTATTTGTATATTATCCTTCCTATACTATTATTATATATGTATTATTCATAACAAAAACATTATTAAAAAGTGTTCATTCATATATAATTATAATAATAAAAAAACTTTAAACTATGTATTTATATTATGATCAAAAAAACCTGTCAATATTTATTTGCATATTATCGTTTCTATAATATTATTATATTTGTATTATTAATTACAAAAACATTACTAAAAAGTGTTCATTCATATATAATTATTATTATAAAAAAACTTTAAACTATGTATTTATATTATGATTAAAAAAACCTGTCAATATTTTTTTGCATATTATCGTTTCTATAATATTATTAT
This sequence comes from Macrosteles quadrilineatus, assembly GCF_028750875.1. Lineage (NCBI taxonomy): Eukaryota > Metazoa > Arthropoda > Insecta > Hemiptera > Cicadellidae > Macrosteles > Macrosteles quadrilineatus. Next base: position 16,292 of record NW_026543285.1, on the reverse strand, counting down.
ATTTGTATTACTAATTACAAAAACATTACTAAAAAGTGTTCATTCATATATTATTATTATTATAAAAAACTTTAAAATATGTATTTATGTTATGATAAAAAAACCTGTAAATATTTATTTGCATATTATCCTTCCTATAATATTATTATATATGTATTATTAATAACAAAAACATTATTAAAAAGTGTTCATTCATATATAATTATTATTATTAAAATATTATAAAATATGTATTTATATTATGATCAAAAACATTTATATATATTTATTTGTATATAATCCTTCCTATAATATTATTATATATGTATTATTAATAACAAAAACATTATTAAAAAGTGTTCATTCATATATAATTATTATTATAAAAATATTATAAAATATGTATTTATATTATGATCAAAAACATTTATATATATTTATTTGTATATTATCCTTCCTATAATATTATTATATATGTATTATTCATAACAAAAACATTATTAAAAAGTGTTCATTCATATATTATTATTATTATAAAAATATTATAAAATATGTATTTATATTATGATCAAAAACATTTATATATATTTATTTGTATATTATCCTTCCTATACTATTATTATATATGTATTATTCATAACAAAAACATTATTAAAAAGTGTTCATTCATATATAATTATAATAATAAAAAAACTTTAAACTATGTATTTATATTATGATCAAAAAAACCTGTCAAAAATTTATTTGCATATTATCGTTTCTATAATATTATTATATTTGTATTATTAATTACAAAAACATTACTAAAAAGTGTTCATTCATATATAATTATTATTATAAAAAAACTTTAAACTATGTATTTATATTATGATTAAAAAAACCTGTCAATATTTTTTTGCATATTATCGTTTCTATAATATTATTATATTTGTATTACTAATTACAAAAACATTACTAAAAAGTGTTCATTCATATATTATTATTATTATAAAAAACTTTAAAATATGTATTTATGTTATGATAAAAAAACCTGTAAATATTTATTTGCATATTATCCTTCCTATAATATTATTATATATGTATTATTAATAACAAAAACATTATTAAAAAGTGTTCATTCATATATAATTATTATTATAAAAATATTATAAAATATGTATTTATATTATGATCAAAAACATTTTTATATATTTATTTGTATATTATCCTTCCTATAATATTATTATATATGTATTATTCATAACAAAAACATTATTAAAAAGTTCTCATTCATATATAATTATAATTATAAAAAAACTTTAAACTATGTATTTATATTATGATCAAAAAAACCTGTCAATATTTATTTTCATATTATCGTTTCTATAATATTATTATATTTGTATTATTAATTACAAAAACATTACTAAAAAGTGTTCATTCATATATAATTATTAATATAAAAAACTTTTAAATATGTATTTATATTATGATAAAAAAAACTGTGAATATTTATTTGCATATTATCCTTCCTATAATATTATTATATATGTATTATTAATTACAAAAACATCATTAAAAAGTGTTCATTCATATATAATTATTATTATAAAAATATTATAAAATATGTATTTATATTATGATCAAAAACATTTATATATATTTATTTGTATATAATCCTTCCTATAATATTATTATATATGTATTATTAATAACAAAAACATTATTAAAAAGTGTTCATTCATATATAATTATTATTATAAAAATATTATAAAATATGTATTTATATTATGATCAAAAACATTTATATATATTTATTTGTATATTATCCTTCCTATAATATTATTATATATGTATTATTCATAACAAAAACATTATTAAAAAGTGTTCATTCATATATTATTATTATTATAAAAATATTATAAAATATGTATTTATATTATGATCAAAAACATTTATATATATTTATTTGTATATTATCCTTCCTATACTATTATTATATATGTAATATTCATAACAAAAACATTATTAAAAAGTGTTCATTCATATATAATTATAATAATAAAAAAACTTTAAACTATGTATTTATATTATGATCAAAAAAACCTGTCAATATTTATTTGCATATTATCGTTTCTATAATATTATTATATTTGTATTATTAATTACAAAAACATTACTAAAAAGTGTTCATTCATATATAATTATTATTATAAAAAAACTTTAAACTATGTATTTATATTATGATTAAAAAAACCTGTCAATATTTTTTTGCATATTATCGTTTCTATAATATTATTATATTTGTATTACTAATTACAAAAACATTACTAAAAAGTGTTCATTCATATATTATTATTATTATAAAAAACTTTAAAATATGTATTTATGTTATGATAAAAAAACCTGTAAATATTTATTTGCATATTATCCTTCCTATAATATTATTATATATGTATTATTAATAACAAAAACATTATTAAAAAGTGTTCATTCATATATAATTATTATTATAAAAATATTATAAAATATGTATTTATATTATGATCAAAAACATTTATATATATTTATTTGTATATTATCCTTCCTATAATATTATTATATATGTATTATTAATAACAAAAACATTATTCAAAAGTGTTCATTCATATATAATTATTATTATAAAAATATTATAAAATATGTATTTATATTATGATCAAAAACATTTATATATATTTATTTGTATATTATCCTTCCTATAATATTATTATATATGTATTATTCATAACAAAAACATCATTAAAAAGTGTTCATTCATATATAATTATTTTTATATAAAAATTTTTAAATATGTATTTATATTATGATAAAAAAACCTGTCAATATTTAATTGCATATTATCCTTACTATAATATTAATATATATGTATTATTACTATTAAAAACATTATTAAAAAGTGTTCATTCATATATAATTATAATTATAAAAATATTATAAAATATGTATTTATATTATGATCAAAAACATTTATATATATTTATTTGTATATTATCCTTCCTATAATATTATTATATATGTATTATTAATAACAAAAACATTATTAAAAAGTGTTCATTCATATATAATTATAATTATAAAAAAACTTTAAACTATGTATTTATATTATGATCAAAAAAACCTGTCAAATATTTATTTGCATATTATCGTTTCTATAATATTATTATATTTGTATTATTAATTACAAAAACATTACTAAAAAGTGTTCATTCATATATAATTATTATTATAAAAAAACTTTAAACTATGTATTTATATTATGATCAAAAAAACCTGTGAATATTTATTTGCATATTATCCTTCCTATAATATTATTATATATGTATTATTAATAACAAAAACATTATTAAAAAGTGTTCATTCATATATAATTATTATTATAAAAATATTATAAAATATGTATTTATATTATGATCAAAAACATTTATATATATTTATTTGTATATTATCCTTCCTATAATATTATTATATATGTATTATTAATAACAAAAACATCATTAAAAAGTGTTCATTCATATATAATTATTTTTATATAAAAATTATAAAATATGTATTTATATTATGATAAAAAAACCTGTCAATATTTAATTGCATATTATCCTTACTATAATATTAATATATATGTATTATTATTATTAAAAACATTATTAAAAAGTGTTCATTCATATATAATTATAATTAAAAAAATATTATAAAATATGTATTTATATTATGATCAAAAACATTTTTATATATTTATTTGTATATTATCCTTCCTATAATATTATTATATATGTATTATTCATAACAAAAACATTATTAAAAAGTGTTCATTCATATATAATTATAATTATAAAAAAACTTTAAACTATGTATTTATATTATGATCAAAAAAACCTGTCAATATTTATTTTCATATTATCGTTTCTATAATATTATTATATTTGTATTATTAATTACAAAAACATTACTAAAAAGTGTTCATTCATATATAATTATTATTATAAAAAACTTTTAAATATGTATTTATATTATGATAAAAAAAAAACTGTGAATATTTATTTGCATATTATCCTTCCTATAATATTATTATATATGTATTATTAATTACAAAAACATCATTAAAAAGTGTTCATTCATATATAATTATTATTATAAAAATATTATAAAATATGTATTTATATTATGATCAAAAACATTTATATATATTTATTTGTATATTATCCTTCCTATAATATTATTATATATGTATTATTAATAACAAAAACATCATTAAAAAGTGTTCATTCATATATAATTATTTTTATATAAAAATTATAAAATATGTATTTATATTATGATAAAAAAAACCTGTCAATATTTAATTGCATATTATCCTTACTATAATATTAATATATATGTATTATTATTATTAAAAACATTATTAAAAAGTGTTCATTCATATATAATTATAATTATAAAAATATTATAAAATATGTATTTATATTATGATCAAAAACATTTTTATATATTTATTTGTATATTATCCTTCCTATAATATTATTATATATGTATTATTCATAACAAAAACATTATTAAAAAGTTCTCATTCATATATAATTATAATTATAAAAAAACTTTAAACTATGTATTTATATTATGATCAAAAAAACCTGTCAATATTTATTTTCATATTATCGTTTCTATAATATTATTATATTTGTATTATTAATTACAAAAACATTACTAAAAAGTGTTCAATCATATATAATTATTAATATAAAAAACTTTTAAATATGTATTTATATTATGATAAAAAAAACTGTGAATATTTATTTGCATATTATCCTTCGTATAATATTATTATATATGTATTATTAATTACAAAAACATCATTAAAAAGTGTTCATTCATATATAATTATTATTATAAAAATATTATAAAATATGTATTTATATAATGATCAAAAACATTTATATATATTTATTTGTATATTATCCTTCCTATAATATTATTATATATGTATTATTAATAACAAAAACATAATTAAAAAGTGTTCATTCATATATAATTATTATTATAAAAATATTATAAAATATGTATTTATATTATAATCAAAAACATTTATATATATTTATTTGTATATTATCCTTCCTATAATATTATTATGTATGTATTATTCATAACAAAAACATTATTAAAAAGTGTTCATTCATATATAATTATAATTATAAAAAAAACTTTAAACTATGTATTTATATTATGATCAAAAAAACCTGTCAATATTTATTTTCATATTATCGTTTCTATAATATTATTATATTTGTATTATTAATTACAAAAACATTACTAAAAAGTGTTCATTCATATATAATTATTATTATAAAAAACTTTAAAATATGTATTTATATTATGATAAAAAAACCTGTGAATATTTATTTGCATATTATCCTTACTATAATATTAATATATATGTATTATTATTATTAAAAACATTATTAAAAAGTGTTCATTCATATATAATTATAATTATAAAAATATTATAAAATATGTATTTATATTATGATCAAAAACATTTATATATATTTATTTGTATATTATCCTTCCTATAATATTATTATATATGTATTATTCATAACAAAAACATTATTAAAAAGTGTTCATTCATATATAATTATAATTATAAAAAAACTTTAAACTATGTATTTATATTATGATCAAAAAAACCTGTCAATATTTATTTTCATATTATCGTTTCTATAATATTATTATATTTGTATTATTAATTACAAAAACATTACTAAAAAGTGTTCATTCATATATAATTATTATTATAAAAAACTTTTAAATATGTATTTATATTATGATAAAAAAAACTGTGAATATTTATTTGCATATTATCCTTCCTATAATATTATTATATATGTATTATTAATTACAAAAACATCATTAAAAAGTGTTCATTCATATATAATTATTATTATAAAAATATTATAAAATATGTATTTATATTATGATCAAAAACATTTATATATATTTATTTGTATATTATCCTTCCTATAATATTATTATATATGTATTATTAATAACAAAAACATTATTCAAAAGTATTCATTTATATAAAATTATTATTATAAAAATATTATAAAATATGTATTTATATTATGATCAAAAACATTTATATATATTTATTTGTATATTATCCTTCCTATAATATTATTATATATGTATTATTAATAACAAAAACATCATTAAAAAGTGTTCATTCATATATAATTATTTTTATATAAAAATTATAAAATATGTATTTATATTATGATAAAAAAACCTGTCAATATTTAATTGCATATTATCCTTACTATAATATTATTATATAAGTATTATTCATAACAAAAACATTATTAAAAAGTGTTCATTCATATATAATTATAATTATAAAAAAACATTAAACTATGTATTTATATTATGATCAAAAAAACCTGTCAATATTTTTTTTCATATTATCGTTTCTATAATATTATTATATTTGTATTATTAATTACAAAAACATTACTAAAAAGTGTTCATTCATATATAATTATTATTATAAAAAACTTTTAAATATGTATTTATATTATGATAAAAAAAAACTGTGAATATTTATTTGCATATTATCCTTCCTATAATATTATTATATATGTATTATTAATTACAAAAACATTATTAAAAAGTGTTCATTCATATATAATTATTATTATAAAAATATTATAAAATATGTATTTATATTATGATCAAAAACATTTATATATATTTATTTGTATATTATCCTTCCTATAATATTATTATATATGTATTATTAATAACAAAAACATTATTCAAAAGTATTCATTTATATAAAATTATTATTATAAAAATATTATAAAATATGTATTTATATTATGATCAAAAACATTTATATATATTTATTTGTATATTATCCTTCCTATAATATTATTATATATGTATTATTAATAACAAAAACATCATTAAAAAGTGTTCATTCATATATAATTATTTTTATATAAAAATTTTTAAATATGTATTTATATTATGATAAAAAAAAAACCTGTCAATATTTAATTGCATATTATCCTTACTATAATATTAATATATATGTATTATTACTATTAAAAACATTATTAAAAAGTGTTCATTCATATATAATTATAATTATAAAAATATTATAAAATATGTATTTATATAATGATCAAAAACATTTATATATATTTATTTGTATATTATCCTTCCTATAATATTATTATATATGTATTATTAATAACAAAAACATTATTAAAAAGTGTTCATTCATATATAATTATTATTATAAAAATATTATAAAATATGTATTTATATTATAATCAAAAACATTTATATATATTTATTTGTATATTATCCTTCCTATAATATTATTATGTATGTATTATTCATAACAAAAACATTATTAAAAAGTGTTCATTCATATATAATTATAATTATAAAAAAACTTTAAACTATGTATTTATATTATGATCAAAAAAACCTGTCAATATTTATTTTCATATTATCGTTTCTATAATATTATTATATTTGTATTATTAATTACAAAAACATTACTAAAAAGTGTTCATTCATATATAATTATTATTATAAAAAACTTTAAAATATGTATTTATATTATGATAAAAAAACCTGTGAATATTTAATTGCATATTATCCTTACTATAATATTAATATATATGTATTATTATTATTAAAAACATTATTAAAAAGTGTTCATTCATATATAATTATAATTATAAAAATATTATAAAATATGTATTTATATTATGATCAAAAACATTTATATATATTTATTTGTATATTATCCTTCCTATAATATTATTATATATGTATTATTCATAACAAAAACATTATTAAAAAGTGTTCATTCATATATAATTATAATTATAAAAAAACTTTAAACTATGTATTTATATTATGATCAAAAAAACCTGTCAATATTTATTTTCATATTATCGTTTCTATAATATTATTATATTTGTATTATTAATTACAAAAACATTACTAAAAAGTGTTCATTCATATATAATTATTATTATAAAAAACTTTTAAATATGTATTTATATTATGATAAAAAAAACTGTGAATATTTATTTGCATATTATCCTTCCTATAATATTATTATATATGTATTATTAATTACAAAAACATCATTAAAAAGTGTTCATTCATATATAATTATTATTATAAAAATATTATAAAATATGTATTTATATTATGATCAAAAACATTTATATATATTTATTTGTATATTATCCTTCCTATAATATTATTATATATGTATTATTAATAACAAAAACATTATTCAAAAGTATTCATTTATATAAAATTATTATTATAAAAATATTATAAAATATGTATTTATATTATGATCAAAAACATTTATATATATTTATTTGTATATTATCCTTCCTATAATATTATTAAATATGTATTATTAATAACAAAAACATCATTAAAAAGTGTTCATTCATATATAATTATTTTTATATAAAAATTATAAAATATGTATTTATATTATGATAAAAAAAACCTGTCAATATTTAATTGCATATTATCCTTACTATAATATTATTATATATGTATTATTCATAACAAAAACATTATTAAAAAGTGTTCATTCATATATAATTATAATTATAAAAAAACTTTAAACTATGTATTTATATTATGATCAAAAAAACCTGTCAATATTTATTTTCATATTATCGTTTCTATAATATTATTATATTTGTATTATTAATTACAAAAACATTACTAAAAAGTGTTCATTCATATATAATTATTATTATAAAAAACTTTTAAATATGTATTTATATTATGATAAAAAAAACTGTGAATATTTATTTGCATATTATCCTTCCTATAATATTATTATATATGTATTATTAATTACAAAAACATCATTAAAAAGTGTTCATTCATATATAATTATTATTATAAAAATATTATAAAATATGTATTTATATTATGATCAAAAACATTTATATATATTTATTTGTATATTATCCTTCCTATAATATTATTATATATGTATTATTAATAACAAAAACATTATTCAAAAGTATTCATTTATATAAAATTATTATTATAAAAATATTATAAAATATGTATTTATATTATGATCAAAAACATTTATATATATTTATTTGTATATTATCCTTCCTATAATATTATTATATATGTATTATTAATAACAAAAACATCATTAAAAAGTGTTCATTCATATATAATTATTTTTATATAAAAATTATAAAATATGTATTTATATTATGATCAAAAAAACCTGTCAATATTTATTTTCATATTATCAAAAACATTTATATATATTTATTTGTATATTATCCTTCCTATAATATTATTATATATGTATTATTAATAACAAAAACATTATTAAAAAGTGTTCATTCATATATAATTATTATTATAAAAATATTATAAAATATGTATTTATATTATAATCAAAAACATTTATATATATTTATTTGTATATTATCCTTCCTATAATATTATTATGTATGTATTATTCATAACAAAAACATTATTAAAAAGTGTTCATTCATATATAATTATAATTATAAAAAAACTTTAAACTATGTATTTATATTATGATCAAAAAAACCTGTCAATATTTATTTTCATATTATCGTTTCTATAATATTATTATATTTGTATTATTAATTACAAAAACATTACTAAAAAGTGTTCATTCATATATAATTATTATTATAAAAAACTTTAAAATATGTATTTATATTATGATAAAAAAAAAAACCTGTCAATATTTAATTGCATATTATCCTTACTATAATATTAATATATATGTATTATTATTATTAAAAACATTATTAAAAAGTGTTCATTCATATATAATTATAATTATAAAAATATTATAAAATATGTATTTATATTATGATCAAAAACATTTTTATATATTTATTTGTATATTATCCTTCCTATAATATTATTATATATGTATTATTCATAACAAAAACATTATTAAAAAGTGTTCATTCATATATAATTATAATTATAAAAAAACTTTAAACTATGTATTTATATTATGATCAAAAAAACCTGTCAATATTTATTTTCATATTATCGTTTCTATAATATTATTATATTTGTATTATTAATTACAAAAACATTACTAAAAAGTGTTCATTCATATATAATTATTATTATAAAAAACTTTAAAATATGTATTTATATTATGATAAAAAAAACCTGTGAATATTTATTTGCATATTATCCTTCCTATAATATTATTATATATGTATTATTAATTACAAAAACATCATTAAAAATTGTTCATTCATATATAATTATTTTTATATAAAAATTTTAAAATATGTATTTATAATATGATAAAAAAAACCTGTCAATATTTAATTGCATATTATCCTTACTATAATATTAATATATATGTATTATTATTATTAAAATCATTATTAAAAAGTGTTCATCATATATAATTATAATTATAAAAATATTATAAAATATGTATTTATATAATGATCAAAAACATTTATATATATTTATTTGTATATTATCCTTCCTATAATATTATTATATATGAGGGGTTGAGAGGCCAAGGGAGATAAGTGACTTTTTAAAAAATGTCATTGTATTTTTTTCAGAGTCATAAAAAATAAAATAAAAATAAAAATAAATTCACTTATACCCCTTGGCTTCCAACTCTTAGGTGTTTAGTTTGGAGGCCAAGGGATATAAATGAATTATTTGTTGAAATTCCACCCTTTTTTAACAAAACCCGTTACCATGACAACATTTTTTAAAAAGTCACATATCTCCCTTGGCCTCTCAACCCCTCATATGTATTATTAATAACAAAAACATTATTAAAAAGTGTTCATTCATATATAATTATTATTATAAAAATATTATAAAATATGTATTTATATTTAATCAAAAACATTTATATATATTTATTTGTATATTATCCTTCCTATAATATTATTATGTATGTATTATTCATAACAAAAACATTATTAAAAAGTGTTCATTCATATATAATTATAATTATAAAAAAACTTTAAACTATGTATTTATATTATGATCAAAAAAACCTGTCAATATTTATTTGCATATTATCGTTTCTGTAATATTATTATATTTGTATTATTAATTACAAAAACATTACAAAAAGTGTTCATTCATATATAATTATTATTATAAAAAAACTTTAAACTATGTATTTATATTATGATCAAAAAAACCTGTCAATATTTATTTGCATATTATCGTTTCTATAATATTATTATATTTGTATTATTAATTACAAAAACATTACTAAAAAGTGTTCATTCATATATTATTATTATTATAAAAAACTTTAAAATATGTATTTATATTATGATAAAAAAAACCTGTGAATATTTATTTGCATATTATCCTTCCTATAATATTATTATATATGTATTATTAATAACAAAAACATTATTAAAAAGTGTTCATTCATATATAATTATTATTATAAAAATATTATAAAATATGTATTTATATTATGATCAAAAACATTTTTATATATTTATTTGTATATTATCCTTCCTATAATATTATTATATATGTATTATTAATAACAAAAACATTATTAAAAAGTGTTCATTCATATATTATTATTATTATAAAATTATTATAAAATATGTATTTATATTATGATCAAAAACATTTATATATATTTATTTGTATATTATCCTTCCTATAATATTATTATGTATGTATTATTCATAACAAAAACATTATTAAAAAGTGTTCATTCATATATAATTATAATTATAAAAAAACTTTAAACTATGTATTTATATTATGATCAAAAAAACCTGTCAATATTTATTTGCATATTATCGTTTCTGTAATATTATTATATTTGTATTATTAATTACAAAAACATTACAAAAAGTGTTCATTCATATATAATTATTATTATAAAAAAACTTTAAACTATGTATTTATATTATGATCAAAAAAACCTGTCAATATTTATTTGCATATTATCGTTTCTATAATATTATTATATTTGTATTATTAATTACAAAAACATTACTAAAAAGTGTTCATTCATATATTATTATTATTATAAAAAACTTTAAAATATGTATTTATATTATGATAAAAAAAACCTGTGAATATTTATTTGCATATTATCCTTCCTATAATATTATTATATATGTATTATTAATAACAAAAACATTATTAAAAAGTGTTCATTCATATATAATTATTATTATAAAAATATTATAAAATATGTATTTATATTATGATCAAAAACATTTTTATATATTTATTTGTATATTATCCTTCCTATAATATTATTATATATGTATTATTAATAACAAAAACATTATTAAAAAGTGTTCATTCATATATTATTATTATTATAAAATTATTATAAAATATGTATTTATATTATGATCAAAAACATTTATATATATTTATTTGTATATTATACTTCCTATAATATTATTATATATGTATTATTAATAACAAAAACATTATTAAAAAGTGTTCATTCATATATAATTATAATTATAAAAAAACTTTAAACTATGTATTTATATTATGATCAAAACAACCTGTCAATATTTATTTGCATATTATCGTTTCTATAATATTATTATATTTGTATTATTAATTACAAAAACATTACTAAAAAGTGTTCATTCATATATAATTATTATTATAAAAAAACTTTAAACTATGTATTTATATTATGATCAAAAAAACCTGTCAATATTTATTTGCATATTATCGTTTCTATAATATTATTATATTTGTATTATTAATTACAAAAACATTACTAAAAAGTGTTCATTAATATATAATTATTATTATAAAAAAACTTTAAACTATGTATTTATATTATGATCAAAAAAACCTGTGAATATTTATTTGCATATTATCCTTCCTATAATATTATTATATATGTATTATTAATAACAAAAACATTATTAAAAAGTGTTCATTCATATATAATTATTATTATAAAAATATTATAAAATATGTATTTATATTATGATCAAAAACATTTATATATATTTATTTGTATATTATCCTTCCTATAATATTATTATATATGTATTATTAATAACAAAAACATTATTCAAAAGTGTTCATTCATATATAATTATTATTATAAAAATATTATAAAATATGTATTTATATTATGATCAAAAACATTTATATATATTTATTTGTATATTATCCTTCCTATAATATTATTATATATGTATTATTAATAACAAAAACATCATTAAAAAGTGTTCATTCATATATAATTATTTTTATATAAAAATTATAAAATATGTATTTATATTATGATAAAAAAAACCTGTCAATATTTAATTGCATATTATCCTTCCTATAATATTAATATATATGTATTATTATTATTAAAAACATTATTAAAAAGTGTTCATTCATATATAATTATAATTATAAAAATATTATAAAATATGTATTTATATTATGATCAAAAACATTTTTATATATTTATTTGTATATTATCCTTCCTATAATATTATTATATATGTATTATTCATAACAAAAACATTATTAAAAAGTGTTCATTCAAATATAATTATAATTATAAAAAAACTTTAAACTATGTTTTTATATTATGATCAAAAAACCTGTCAATATTTATTTTCATATTATCGTTTCTATAATATTATTATATTTGTATTATTAATTACAAAAACATTACTAAAAAGTGTTCATTCATATATAATTATTATTATAAAAAACTTTAAAATATTTATTTATATTATGATAAAAAAAACCTGTGAATATTTATTTGCATATTATCCTTCCTATAATATTATTATATATGTATTATTAATTACAAAAACATCATTAAAAATTGTTCATTCATATATAATTATTTTTATATAAAAATTTTAAAATATGTATTTATAATATGATAAAAAAAACCTGTCAATATTTAATTGCATATTATCCTTACTATAATATTAATATATATGTATTATTATTATTAAAATCATTATTAAAAAGTGTTCATCATATATAATTATAATAATAAAAATATTATAAAATATGTATTTATATTATGATCAAAAACATTTATATATATTTATTTGTATATTATCCTTCCTATAATATTATTATATATGTATTATTAATAACAAAAACATTATTAAAAAGTGTTCATTCATATATAATTATTATTATAAAAATATTATAAAATATGTATTTATATTATAATCAAAAACATTTATATATATTTATTTGTATATAATCCTTCCTATAATATTATTATATATGTATTATTCATATCAAAAACATTATTAAAAAGTGTTCATTCATATATAATTATAATTATAAAAAAACTTTAAACTATGTATTTATATTATGATCAAAAAAACCTGTCAATATTTATTTGCATATTATCGTTTCTATAATATTATTATATTTGTATTATTAATTACAAAAACATTACTAAAAAGTGTTCATTCATATATAATTATTATTATAAAAAAACTTTAAACTATGTATTTAATATTATGATCAAAAAAACCTGTCAATATTTATTTGCATATTATCGTTTCTATAATATTATTATATTTGTATTATTAATTACAAAAACATTACTAAAAAGTGTTCATTCATATATTATTATTATTATAAAAAACTTTAAAATATGTATTTATATTATGATAAAAAAACCTGTGAATATTTATTTGCATATTATCCTTCCTATAATATTATTATATATGTATTATTAATAACAAAAACATTATTAAAAAGTGTTCATTCATATATAATTATTATTATAAAAATATTATAAAATATGTATTTATATTATGATCAAAAACATTTTTATATATTTATTTGTATATTATCCTTCCTATAATATTATTATATATGTATTATTAATAACAAAAACATTATTAAAAAGTGTTCATTCATATATTATTATTATTATAAAATTATTATAAAATATGTATTTATATTATGATCAAAAACATTTATATATATTTATTTGTATATTATCCTTCCTATAATATTATTATATATGTATTATTCATAACAAAAACATTATTAAAAAGTGTTCATTCATATATAATTATTATCATAAAAAAACTTTAAACTATGTATTTATATTATGATCAAAAAAACCTGTCAATATTTATTTGCATATTATCGTTTCTATAATATTATTATATTTGTATTATTAATTACAAAAACATTACTAAAAAGTGTTCATTCATATATAATTATTATTATAAAAATATTATAAAATATGTATTTATATTATGATCAAAAACATTTATATATATTTATTTGTATATTATCCTTCCTATAATATTATTATATATGTATTATTAATAACAAAAACATTATTAAAAAGTGTTCATTCATATATTATTATTATTATAAAATTATTATAAAATATGTATTTATATTATGATCAAAAACATTTATATATATTTATTTGTATATTATACTTCCTATAATATTATTATATATGTATTATTAATAACAAAAACATTATTAAAAAGTGTTCATTCATATATAATTATAATTATAAAAAAACTTTAAACTATGTATTTATATTATGATCAAAACAACCTGTCAATATTTATTTGCATATTATCGTTTCTATAATATTATTATATTTGTATTATTAATTACAAAAACATTACTAAAAAGTGTTCATTCATATATAATTATTATTATAAAAAAACTTTAAACTATGTATTTATATTATGATCAAAAAAACCTGTCAATATTTATTTGCATATTATCGTTTCTATAATATTATTATATTTGTATTATTAATTACAAAAACATTACTAAAAAGTGTTCATTAATATATAATTATTATTATAAAAAAACTTTAAACTATGTATTTATATTATGATCAAAAAAACCTGTGAATATTTATTTGCATATTATCCTTCCTATAATATTATTATATATGTATTATTAATAACAAAAACATTATTAAAAAGTGTTCATTCATATATAATTATTATTATAAAAATATTATAAAATATGTATTTATATTATGATCAAAAACATTTATATATATTTATTTGTATATTATCCTTCCTATAATATTATTATATATGTATTATTAATAACAAAAACATTATTCAAAAGTGTTCATTCATATATAATTATTATTATAAAAATATTATAAAATATGTATTTATATTATGATCAAAAACATTTATATATATTTATTTGTATATTATCCTTCCTATAATATTATTATATATGTATTATTAATAACA
>NW_026543284.1:0-37438 GCF_028750875.1 Macrosteles quadrilineatus | reverse complement strand
CACCCTTTACTCATATTTGAGTGAAATTTGCACCTAGTTTGCGCCCCAGCTCAATTGGTAATGTAACAATGCAATGTAACAAGAAATAAATATAAACCACAAACGCCCTCAATTGAAAACAGACGGAACGTCAAAACTGCCAGCTGATCTAGAAGAATAATAACTACGCATGAATTTTGTTTAATGCTTTTACCAAATAGTACCAGGGGACCAAGCATTGCTCAGTAAAGCATGCTTTAAACATACTAGGGTTATAATCAATGATATTCCAATTTAGTGCAAAATAGTGAAAAATAAAATAGCCCTATCCTCAATTAAAACTATTATCAGATCGAATCGCTAAAATACTAGTCAAAGTTGCCAAATATGTATAGTATTCGTTTTAAAATCTTTAGATTGCTGATTTTGATTCCAATCACGGTTGATTCTGGACTGAAGATTTTGTGATGAAAGAAACCGAGAGCCAAGATCTCCCCAAACCACCCTAAGACGAGGGTGGATCCGTGGATCTATTGTGATTGTACACATTATCAAAAATGGGACAGGTGTTCACTGAAACGCTGGCTTTAGCCCCTTGGAATTCCGGGTTCGAATTTGTCATTGTAATGTAAATAGAAGTCTTCTTTCTTTCAATTGGGTTATAAATCAATAGCTTTGGAGATCGAGGGGACGTCTCTACTTCAACGAAAAATTGACAAAATTTACTTTATTTTTTCTTAAAGCTCAGTGTTGTTTATAAGGGGAATTTGTGAAGTTTTATTGTATTTTTTTTATGTTGGAGCAATTTAGAACAAAATATCTAACCTATAAACGTATTTGAGTTTGCAAAATTTAAATTTTTAATAACTCTGCTAACTTATATTTGTATGTTTAAAACGTCGGTGGCTCAGTCTAGTGTTGAATATGATTTCGCCTCAACGAGAAAAATGACAATTAAAGTAAAAGATTTGCAGTGAAATAAATACTTAATGTTTACGCTTTTAACTAATAATAAAAACAAATCCAATCAAATCGGTTTATTTCCACAAAGTTTTAAAAAGGCACATTGTTTTTAATTGATAGTACCTACCTTTTTTCAGAAGGTTTTTCATCCTAATCCTCCTCTTAGGACTGTGTTCATGAAAGATTTAACTAAACTCAACTAATCAAAATATTAATTGATAACGCTTCTGGCTAGTCAAAACTTGCATTAATATTTATGGAAATTGCCATAAAATATCTAATGGTGGTCGATTCTTTCAACAAAAGGTTTAGGGATTTGTTCAGTTTTGTTTGTTGGGGGATTCGTTTGTTGTTGTTGTTTGTTTAGGGAACATGTTTGATATCGGTAACAGATACAGGATCGATAGATCGATAGCTCAACCGGAAGCTGACCAGGAGAGGAGATGTACCGGAAGTAAGGGATCCACTTTGTTCCGAGCTTTCTTCACTCAATAAGATTATCTGATCAATAAAACCAGAGTTGGTTACACACCAGTCCAGTCCAGGGGATATAAGTGAAAACTACAAAATCCGAATACGGATATTGATCCAAAATATCGAAACATTATAGAAATTATGAAACATTAACCTCGTTTGAAGTTATTTACCTGGGTATATGAATGGTTAGAGCACTCGTCTAGTAGCAGCATGTCGTTGATTCAATCATAAGAAAAGTCGAAAGCTTTTGAAACATTTGAGCGATACCCACTTCACCATGATCAGTGCTTAAAGATACACAATTTAACCTCGTTTAACTGTTTCACTCACTTCATTCCTTAGTCATCATGCATTCATATTTGGCTAAAAATACGAACCAAAAACACAATAGTTAGTTTAAAGAATTGATTGGTTCATCAATTGAACCTTTCAGCATAATTATAGGGCCATGAAGTGGATAATTAGTTTCATTATACATTTGTAGGAGCAGTTTACATAATTAATTTGTGAAAAATGACTGCTATTGAATATTATGGATATAACTTAAAGCAACTAGACTAAAATATAAATTACTGATGTGCTGTTTCTAGGAAATTGTATACAGTTTTTGATAAGAATTTTAAGAGTTTTTCATGATCAGGACCGGTAATGTTGTATAGTCTTGTACCATGTCAAGACTGTAGAAAAACAAGAAAATAGATTACCTGGTAGTGGAATCATTAGTTTTAAAAATTTATATAAAAACCACCCGATACCATCGGAATGAAGCTAAATCTGATGGCATAATTAGGATTTACATAAACCAAAAGATAACTAAAATTCAATGTTTGAAATAGTGTTAAAAAACGTACAAAAGTAACAAGCCAGTCAGAAAAACAAAACCAAAGACTCAGAGGTGAAAACTAAACAGAAGCAGAAAGTTCCAACCCCAAATTGGTTCTTTGAAGTTTGCAAAGTTTGTTGAAAAGTGCGGCTAAAAGGATCTCGTTTCAACGCGAGAGTAATGTGAATATCAAAGACTGGTTTTGGTTTCGTGTTAATTTGCACTCTTCCAAAAGATTAAAAGGGTGTCCATTAAACTCTGCCGGTAATTAGTACAAAATTGAGTTCATAAAACTTTGGAGCTTTTGATTTCAAGTGATAAAATTTTCTCTGAAAGATTACGATCAAAAAGAATTCGGACGGATTTGTTCGGTGTTCGCTCCGATATCGTCTCAATTTCAGCGTAGAGATATTTTAAGGCCGATTGGGAAGATTAAATTGCCAAGTTGGCATTCCCCTCGTCCGCTTTTCTCCTATATTTGATCAGACACCCTTATTCCTTTGATGTGTCTAAAGACGATTTTGATTTTGTACTCACGTTCAACCGACGACTTGGTGTACGCTTTGTCGACGTAGAAGAAAATGTGTAAAGATTTAGGGGAAAACGACGTAAATATGTGAGATTTCATACAAGATCAGTGGTATTCTACAAACGATTTCATATAAACTCTGAAAACTAGTCTAGACCACAGGATAGTGATACTCAAGAGTAGATGTTAGTGACATACTAGAGATAATACTACAATACTTTAGGGGATATATCCAGTGATATTCTACCAAGGGATTTTAGTGATCCTAATGACATTTTATTAGTACTCTTAGAAATAAAACTAATATTAATCTGGAGAAATTTTATGATACTCCACAAAGAATGTTTGTTGAAACTTAGAAAATATTTTTGTGCTACTGAAGGTAATTGTGGTGATGCTACTTATTAGATGTTGGCGGCACTTAGGAGACAATACAAAAAAATACTAAAAACAAAACACTAAAAATACTAAAGTGAGATTTTAGCTATATTTATTTCAAATCAATTCTTCAAAGAATCAACGCACGCTTTGGTGTGTTGAATTTAAGGATGAGTGTAGAATGGTATCAATAATACTTCGGTGGAGATTTCAGTGATCTTATATCTTAGTCATTGGTGCCATGAAAACATTTTAACTCTATAGAAGAGATTTTTAGAGGAGTCTATACTCCGTGAGGTGGCATATTTTGTTTTTTCCCCTTAGAACTAGACACTGGCCCGGAATAGTTTAACATTACTTCAGGCCTAGGGGTTGCGGCATTATCACTTCGATAAAATCCATTGGTGATTTGGCGGGATTTGCACCCGGGACTTCAAAACCGAAGTCCCACACTCTACCAGTTAGCTCCCCAAGAGGGCATTTTAGTGATCATACAGTTGAAAAATCCCTACTCTAGAGAGTGAAGACACGCTTCTGGAGGATATTTTAGGACAATGTCTTACAACTGCTTGTCTTTGAACACTACTAATACTCCAGGGCAATTCAACGATACTACAGGAATAATACTAGCAATACTCTAGCGATACTCACTGACTGCCTCGACGAGGTCTGCTAGTATCACGCCGTCCCTCATGTCTTGCTGAACACTACTAATACTCCAGGGCAATTCAACGATACTACAGGAATAATACTAGCAATACTCTAGCGATACTCACTGACTGCCTCGACGAGGTCTGCTAGTATCACGCCGTCCCTCATGTCTTGCTGAACACTACTAATACTCCAGGGCAATTCAACGATACTACAGGAATAATACTAGCAATACTCTAGCGATACTCACTGACTGCCTCGACGAGGTCCGCTAGTATCACGCCGTCCCTCATGTCTTGCTGAACACTACTAATACTCCAGGGCAATTCAACGATACTACAGGAATAATACTAGCAATACTCTAGCGATACTCACTGACTGCCTCGACGAGGTCTGCTAGTATCACGCCGTCCCTCATGTCTTGCTGAACACTACTAATACTCCAGGGCAATTCAACGATACTACAGGAATAATACTAGCAATACTCTAGCGATACTCACTGACTGCCTCGACGAGGTCTGCTAGTATCACGCCGTCCCTCATGTCTTGCTGAACACTACTAATACTCCAGGGCAATTCAACGATACTACAGGAATAATACTAGCAATACTCTAGCGATACTCACTGACTGCCTCGACGAGATCCGCTAGTATCACGCCGTCCCTCATGTCTTGCTGGAGGTCAGAGATGAGCTTCTTACAGCGAGCCTTGTCCAGATAATGATTGGCCCAGTCAGTGTAAACCTGTAAAAAAACATCAGTATCATGATTTTGCCACGGTTTTTAAGGTAAAATATAAGGTTTTATAGGTCAATTTAAGGGTTTCAACCACAAAGAAGGAGGTCAATTATGGGGACGCCACTATGTGCGTATTTTAACCCTAACATGAGTGTAGGATGAGTGGCGCGATCTTGTAGTCTTGTGACTAAGGCCGACATGTTACTTAGACACATCTGTTAATTAATAGCTCATACAGCCAATGGCAACTAAGAGACCTACAGTGTATAGTGCCGAACCACATTTTTCCTTAATTCACGAATTGGTCTAATTATCATGACAGTACTGCGGACAGTCGTAGTACACACTGGTACAGACGTTAATTTATACCAAGGAGTAACGCTTATATCATGACTATAAATTAGGGAAGACAATTAAAATTGAATGAGATAATTTCAAAAAGTTGGACACCATTTGTACTATGGTCTAATAAAGTACATCGTTCTAATTAAATTTAAACTAGGGGATTGTACATACATAAAGCAATGGGCCAATGAGCTTATTCCCTTAGTTGGTAACAATATAACAATATTAGCCTACAGCGTCTCGATTTTCTAGCACATTTGCCATGTCAGTGTTACCTCCTGTTATATTTCTATCTCAACGAATTCAACACAGCGAATTTTCTACAATATTTCAGTATTAAAATGTTGATTTTGAATACTATTTTATCATATTATTGAATATGGCAATTTCTTTACATCGAATTCCTCTATACAATTTCACTTGGTCATATAGCATCGTGAAAATGGCTAATATTAATCCCAATGCCTTTGCATAAGTAAATAGTTTCGATATTTCAACAGCCGGGAAACGCTTGACGCTTGACTGTCCGCAAAAAAAGGGTCGAGTTTTCGAATGGCAAGCTATAACGGCGACGAGACGGGTGAGCAGTGAGGCGACGCCATTACACTAGCACTGAACAAACGGGCGAGTCGATTCGGAGGGGAGTTGAGTTGTGGTGTGGCGACTGGTGAGGTAGTTGCACTGGGCCAGCCAGTCGAGTCGGCTATTTACTCGTCACAGTTCTTACACTCGCCTTTCATAATCGGTGAATATCGTCGTCTGCCACCGGTACAATTGTTTTCTAGTTGTCACGTTGTTTTAGTTTAGTGTTTTACTAGTGTTTTAGTGCATCGTAGTGTTATTACTCCTGTCAGCAATGAAGTGGGGTGAGCAAGACACATACAAGTTTGTGAAACTTTACAAGGACAACGAAAGTTTGTGGAATCCAGCAAATCCGAACTATAAGGACAAAAGCTCGAGGCACACCGCTATGGAAAACATTGCAAGCGAAATGGGGAAAAATGGTTTCGGAGTTACCGAAGTCAGGCAAAAGATCAAAAACATTAGGTCGACCTATCATCAAGAAGTAGCGAAAATCAAACAGTCTGCGACGACTGGAAAGGAGTATGTACCGTCAGTGAAGTGGTTTCCTCTCCTTGATTCGATCATGAAATTTGTAGCGAGTGGAACACTGGATTCTACTTATTTGGTGAGTAACTTTTGGTATTGATGATATGGTACAAACTAAGAAGAAATGTATAGGCTACTTGTTTTTAAAGTTACACTTTTTTCAAACACGTCGCTTCTTGATTGTTTGTAAAATAAGGTAGATGACAGAACATTCTAGCCCTTCTCAGGTCAATTTAAGATTATATAAAGAAGAATTGATTCGGTCAAGTATCTCAGTACTTTTCTCGTTTATTATTTCGAACGAATTGCATGTCACACATGACACATTGGTTTCACTCACCATTGACTTTGGATACTAAAGGTTTCACACAGTTAAATAAACGGTATCAGCAATCTGACACATAATTTCTCCCATAAGCTGTCAACAACCTTTATCATGGGTAGGCGGTGTGTTAATGATATTTTATAGGATGGATTAGCTTAGTACGGTACCTACATACCAAATTTTATCAAAATCGGACTACAGCTCTGTAAACATTCACACATACAGACACACACACGGATATCACTTCGATAACCACTTTTTTGAGTTCAGCGGACACAAACGGATACATCCATTAAAAACTCAAACTCAAGAATTTTGGCGGAATCATTAACTTACTTTCTCCACATTGTATAGGGGAGAAAAAAAACATAGGAAGTAACTTTCTTGACCTTAATCTAAAAATTTAATATGATCTTGCATGCTGGTCTAAGTTTATTTGCTAATTTAGTTCCATGTAGTATATTTTTTTAATTATCAAACTATATAGAGTTTACTCATACGGCATACATAACCTCAAAACAGGCTATTGCATAAAGGTGGATGACGAAGCTTATGTTAGTTCGATATATTTTTGGGGTCCAGTATATATTTCCAATTATATTATAATAAATACTACCATAGAATTGAGAATAGAAAATTTATCTAGGTCGAATCTTAATTCTATGAAGTTACCGAAGTTACGTAATTAGTACAAGCCGGCCGGCTTTTTACACGCAGCTTGTGAGCCTGTCCAGTTCACTCGCCGCACTCGCTGTTAGCATTTTAGCTGCTATTTTAAAAAGTTAACCCTACTCGCTACTGGAGAATTTACTCGCCAATCATCGGATACCAAGCTAACTAGAGCGTACACAATCCGAGTGAACTCACAATGCTTGTACACAAAAGTGACAAACATGAATAAGTTTAACTACTTTATTTTAATTCCGTGTATATATTTGATCAAACTGACTGATGAGCTCGAATACATAACCATAAAACTCAACGCACTGCACAAGAAATAAGTAAAATTTTCGTTAACTTGTGTTATGCTCTAAGCTTTTTTAAAACCCGTTATTTATCATCAATTTGCGACGCGATTTTCTGCACTGGGAAAATAAAATATTAAAAGTGCAGTCGTCGCAACCGTTTGCCGGGGATAGCTCAGCCTACAATGGCTGGGTATTGTTCCAGGGTCTGCGATCAGGTCAGGGAAACCACTAGGCCAAAAGCCGGGTCTAACCGGTATAGGACTGGCTCATACACGGGCACTGTGAACAAGTCAAAAACAAGTCACCAAAACAAACGTGCAATAATCACTACCAGGCCTACGCCGATTCTCCACACTCCTAGGGGGTCGTTGCTGACTACGCAACTCGGGCTTCGTCCTAACTATCCAATAGTTAAGCCCAGAGTGCCTAAAACACGGTGAGTTACACGACGACTTGCCAATAAAAACCACAACGCGTGTTATCACCAGGCGGGGTCTACTAGGCCACTATAATCCAATACACAACTCTAATGCCCAAGCTAAGAATCAAACAGTTCACTCAATAATCGTACCACATAACAATACAAGTGCACTATAGGTAGAGTGACTACACCACTAGTAGCTGGTCTCAATAAATACCAAGCCAAACAAGCAAAGCTAAATGGCAATCGCACTACTATTAAATTATTGAGCTACTTAGTAACAGATAAATAAATATTAAATATGTTCCAAACACTAGATAAATATATTATCTGATAGCCGGTACTCCGCTATCCAAGCTACCAAGATAACGTGTTGGATTACCAAACAAGCTGTTCAGGTTAAATTAAAATAATCAAATGAATATACAATAACAACCCTACTACTGTTACTGCTACTACCAACTTTATGTTACTTAGCTGGGCTTCTGTTAATAGGCTAATAATATTAGCTACTAGCCTACTGGCCACGTGTTTCCAACTACGCACGCTAAATCGTGCAACCTAGGTTTGTCGGGCCTCAGAGTTATTAGTAATATAACTAACTCTTGGTACAACGCAAAATAATAACTACTACAGTCAATAAATTATATTATTTGCGCTCTAGCACCTGCCCAGAACCGTCAGGAATATACTTTAATATTATTCCTGACTAATAAATAAATCCTAACTATCGTCAGGCTTTGACTAGCACGGTTACAACTCTAACCCTCGCAAATAAATCAGATATTAATATTATCAAACTAATAATATCAAGTCGTCCACTCACCTCAAGTGGGTCACTGACTTACTACCCAACTTGACACCAACACGCCTTGAGCACCAATATCACACCGATGTCACCAAAGCACTACTCGTCTCACTCGACAATCACGAACCAGCTGTTCACTGCACGGGATCCACGACTAGAATGTCTGTTCTCCGCTGTCCAGTAGTCCCGGGATACCCAAGCTTATCCGAACTGATAAGCCGGGTCAAAGAGCGCTAGCCAGGTTCGCCGCCGCCGCTTGCTTACCTCAACAGACGCGCGGCCCAAATAACGAAAATATACCCCCGTGGGAAAAATAACTCGTTACACCCCCCACTTACTTCGGGGTAAAAAAAAAGAAAACGGCCAAAAGAAAAAAAATCTCCAAACTCCGACCAAAACAAAACACTCCGGCCCCTCACCCAATGATACCTCCTTTACCATGGGTCTCAATGTAAACCAAAAACCAAACTACTAGATTAACAAAAACAAATAAATCACTCCCACTCCAACTGCGAGCAGTAAACTAAAATTAAATATTGTAAAGCCCCACCCGCATCACACTCAATGAAGTGTCTCTAGGGTCCGGAGCTTGGCGGCACGGATCTTGAACTTGGACCCATCGGCCCGGGTCACCACCCAGCGCTTGTTCCTCAGATCCGTCTTCGACCACCCTTGGGTCTCCAACTCCGCCAAACGGTCTCGCAGGTGTTGTGGCACTTCGAACCCGCGCTGACCGCTGGCCTCCGTAACCACCCGCACGTCCGACTGAGAGCATGCCGGCGGCCTTCTCTCCGCCCTCTCAGTGAACCGTCGCTCGAGCCTGCGAGCCATGTCACCGCTCCGCCCAGACCGTTGAGGAGAATGCAGTCTCTCGCACCGTCGGGCCAGGAGCTTATACCTCAAGTCGACGTGAGCACGACGACGGGTCTCCTCATTCCGGCGTCGACCAGGTTCCTGCTGCTGAGGTCCACCTTCCCGGCGTCTCCTCGTAGACACTCCTTCCGGATTGCGCCGATTCGCCTCCACCCCGTGGTCAGGTCTCCGAACCCTGTGTCCACCTAGACCACGGCTCCTCTCCACCACCTGTCGCTGCTGGCTTCCCTGGTACCTTCGAGTCTCGTCGCGATGCCGCTCGAGCCTTCGCTTATGTTCTCGACGGGATCCTGGGTGACGGTGTTGACGACGATCCTCACCTCGCTGACAACCACCCAATCTCGACTGGACCGCTGGTCTGGCGGCTGGTTCCGCGTCAAGCTCCACCACCAACTCGCCATCCTCCAGGTCTAGACAGGGCTCTTGGCTCTCGACGGGTTCCCGCATCGAAGCTTCATCCTCCGCCACATCGTCTAACAGCATGGCTGAGGTCTCGTCACCTAACAGCCTCGCTTCCTCCGCAGCCCCCCTGTCAGCATGTTGCTCGACTTCCCCAGTCACCTCCTCCACCACCTCGAAGATCTCCGATGGGGGTCCGTCAACCGGCAGCGTGAGGTCGATTGTAACGGCTGACGACTGAGGAGGGACGGGGTTGACGTTCCGGCGATTTTGGAAATCCTCCCTGTCGAATTTCCCTCTCTCCAGGACCTCAGCGATGGCCAAGCGTGCTGCATTGACGTCAATAGGTTCGGTGATAGGGGCGTTCCTCGCTAACCTGTCAGCGTATACGCACACAAACACTCCGCAGCTCTCTGCATCTTCTTGGCGAGGCAAGCTTGCCGGGGAGTCGACTAGGGTCCAACCATCCGCGTCAAACGGGAGGTTCTCGGACCTGGCGTACAGCCGAAGAAAATCTAGCACGCCCTCCATTTGTTGTCTCGCTGCTGCTCGCCGATGCCCGACAGAATCGAAAGTAGCGATTTCCGCCTTCCGGGGCCACACACCGATCAGCGACCAATGTCCATGCTGTCCAACGTTCGGCAGGTGTACTGGGAATAACAGAAGCTCTCTACTAAACGGGTTTATATTTCGCAACCGCCACTTCGTCACCTCATATCCTCCCCTTACCCAGTCGGACCTAAATTCGCTGTCACACGCCCAAACTGTAGGTAAGTTCCGGTAATAGAAACACCTGCGCTCAATAAGGCGAAGGTACCCATTAATCGCAATCCCATTAACTAGGCAATTGGGACGAAGGGTCTCAATGTCTTCCGGCAAAACAAAAATCTCCGAACGCAGAGACATCTTAATACTAAGCCAAAGGTAAGCAAGCAGGCAAACAAGCAAGCAACCAAGCAACGACTACCCAAGCCCAAAGAAACTGCGTTCACCTGCAAAAAACATAAAAGAATAGCAAGCACAAGCCATGCACAAATCGCTATTTGACTACCCACCACCATGCATAACCAAGAATAACTAGGATTCGGTTCTTTCATGGTAGGTCTTAAGGTCCTTAACATGGACGACGTGGGTCTCTCTCCTACCCTCGTCCTTTACCTCATACATATTAGGGGCCACTCGCTTCACTACGGTGCAAGGACCCTGAAACTTAGGGGCCAGTTTGCCACTATAGCTTCAGCCGCTGAGGACAAGACATGTAGTCTTCTCATGACTTGATCACCTCGATGGTATTGCACCTCACGTCGTCTAAGATTATAATATTTAGACTGGCGCTGGAAAGCCCTCCTCAAGTTCTGTCGACAACTATCGTACAACCTCTTAAACGCCCGCTCCCGGTCACTATATAGCCCATCCACGGTTCTCTCACGGTCATCTCCAGGCTCCGGTCCTGTGGTCAGAGACGACCCGATTGCCCTAGGTAGCCTGAGATCTCTCCCAAAACACAGTTTGGCAGGTGAAAACCCAGTGGAGTCGTGAACGGCGGTGTTCATCGCGTACTGGAACTCGGCAATGAGTGCATCCCAAGTACGATGATTATCCTGAACGAACTGGGCTATCATAGTTTTGATAACCCGGTTTGGCCGTTCAACCGGATTGGACTGCGGGCTGTAAGGGGCAGTCTGTCGGAACTCGATTCCCCACTCTTTCGTCAGGTCTCGGAACACCTTAGAGACGAACTGGGTTCCATTGTCACTCATTAAAATCACAGGGGAGCCAAAACGCAGCAATAGCCCGTCCTTGAATGCACTAGCTACAGCCTTGGCCGTAGCTGACCGCAGGGGTCTTATTTCAACCCACTTGCTAAACAGGTCCTGGAAAACTGCAAGAAAACGATGCCCACCTTTGGATCTGGGGAATGGACCCATCAAGTCGACCGACACCGAATGCCAAGGCCCTTGAGGGTTTCGAAAATACATTTGTCCCGCCGGTTTCTGCTGCAATACCTTAAACTCCTGGCACGTGGCACAGGACCTAACGTATTCTTTCACGGCACGACGCCAACCCGGCCAGAAATAGTTTTCCCCAACCCGGGCAATTGTTTTCTTAGCTCCCAGGTGGCCCGCCATAGGAGAGTCATGGTTCTCTACCAACACATCCTTAACCTTAGATGGTGGTACACAAGTCCTCCATACCACTCCGCCTTCATCATTCTTATCTTTCCCAAGACGCCTGTATAACTTCCCATCCCTAATACAATAACTCGGGACACGTCTGGGATTGGACAACACACACTCTTTAGTGCGCTGGTACCATGTGCCATCTTCTGGCTGCATACCCTCGGTCTCTAATTCGGCCTCTCGTGGGTCTCCTCCCATCACAGCTACGTCAGCCGGGGTATCGCCATCTTCACCACCCACGGGCTGACGGGAGAGAGCATCTGCAACACGATTCAACGTACCCTTACGGTACCGGATCTCGAAATCATGCTGTTGCAACTCCATAACCCAACGAGCAAGCCGACCGGACGGTTCCTGCAGCTTCATCAACCATCTTAATGCCACATGGTCCGTTATGGCCACGAAGCGATAACCCTCCAGATATGGTCGGAACTTCCGCACCACCCAGACCAGAGCCAAACACTCCTTCTCGGTAGTCGTATATTTCCGCTCTTGGTCTGTCAACAGACGGCTCGCGTATGCCACGACGGCCTCTTTACCGGCCTGGTCTTGCGTCAAAGCCGCACCAAGGCCATCGTTTGAGGCATCTACCTGCAGCACGAACGTCTTCGAGAAATCCGGGCATGCCAAAACTGGTGTTGAGCTCAGGCGGTTCTTCATTGCTTCGAAAGCAATCTCCTGATCCGAGCCCCACTGCCATTTCTCCCCCTTCTTTAGCAACTTGGTCAAAGGCCTGACCAACGACGCAAATCCGTCGACAAATCTCCTGTACCAGCTGGCCAGCCCAAGAAAACTTCGAAGATTCCTCACGCTTCGCGGTGTAGGAAAGTCATTGATTGCCCTGACCTTCTCTGGATCGGTCGCGATTCCAGCATCACTGACTACGTGACCCAGGTATTTTAACCGGGTCTTACAAAAATGACACTTGTCAGGATTCAGGCGCAATCCCGCCCCTCTCAATCTGGCGAAGACGGTCCTCAACAATTCCAGATGTTTCTCAAAAGTTTCAGAAACCAAGACCAAGTCATCCAGATACGCAAACGCCGATGGTTCTAGGTCCGGGCCGATCACCTTGTCCAGCAAACGCTGAAACGTGGCCCCCGCCGAATGCAAACCAAAAGGCATCACTTTAAACTGAAATAAGCCAATCCCGGGCACCGTGAAGGCGGTAACCGGGCGACTCCGTTCATTGAGAGGCACCTGCCAATAGCCACGGTACAAATCGAGAGTACTTATGTACCGGGCCCGCCGAAGCTTTTCTAAAATGGCGTTTATCCTCGGCAGGGGGTAAGCGTCCGGCACGCTGGCCTCATTAACCTTTCGCAAATCAAGGCACATCCTAAATTTGCCCGAGGCCTTTTTTACCAGCACGATCGGTGAGCTCCATGGAGACGAAGAAGGTTCTATAATCCCATCCTTCAACATAACATCCACCTCCCCACTAACCACAGCTTGCATAGCTGGATTTCTCGGGTAATGCCTCTGCTTCACCGGAACCACTCCCTCTTTCAGCCTAATAACGTGCTCCAAGAGATGGGTCCTCCCGGGCACATCGTCAAATTTTGACAGCTCTCCCTTCAAGAATATCACCAATGACTGGCTTTGGGTTTCCGTCAACGGCTTTATCACTCCTTCGCCCTTGACGTCATCACAAGCGGGATCATAATCCACGCCACTACCAGCCAACGAAGTGTCAGATACTTCGGCTTCAGGAATAAGACGGGGATCTCCATCGTCAGGGCCTCTGGGGTCTTGGTCACTAATTTCGACTGTATCGAGGCAGCCCACTTGACCAGCACAGTCCTCACCCACGCCCATTCTTATCACCTCCGTCACGACCGTCACAAGTCCGAGATGTCGTATGACATCCATACCCAAAATCATATCCGTGGTAAGAGTGGGAACGTACAAGGCGTCTCCAACCCACCGTCTTCCCGCAGCCTCCCCTGCCAATCGGAACGAATACTCGGCCCTAGACCGCGACCCATCTGCCATCCTTAGAGGAGAGGGTTTCTTAAAAGGTTCTACCCCCTGACATTGAAGATGATTGGCGACTTCGCGCCCAACCAGGTTAACTACGGACCCAGTGTCCAATAACGCCTTAAAAACGCTGCCCATCAGCACAACTTCAACAAAGGGCCTTGTCTCCGAAACCAGCCGGTTCTCGTCTACTCCACCAACCAGGCTGTTTAGTTTTCCGAGCCACTCGGACCACTCTTCTGAGGTCGTTCGTTTTGGGTGGCCTTGCCCAGTTGACCTCCTGATGTCTGAGCTGGCCTGCCGTTTCCCGCCCGACATCCACACTGACTCACCGTCAAACCAGGTTTGCCACACCCATAACAGGAGACGGTCCTTGGTTTACCACATTCTCGGGCAAAGTGACCAATCTCCTGGCACCTAAAACATTTAACCGTCCCCTTTGGACCCTCAGGCGCTCTAGCTGCTGTCACGGGCCGTTGACCGTGGACCCGATCCGACTTCAAAGCTACCCGCCCACGCGACTCGGCTTCCGGAGACGGTCTCTCGAAACTCCGCTTCTCGACGGCGGCAGTTTCGGCGCGCTTCTCCACCTTCTTTTTGGGTGTGTAGGCGGTTTCCAAAACCAGCGCTACGTTTGGAGAAGGAGGAGGTCGGAAGGCCGCCTTCTCTCTTAGATAGGCCTCATAGTCTTCAGCCAACTCCACCATCTCGGCCAGGTTGCTGAAGTCCCGCCGTCGCACCATGAGTTTGTACTCAGGTCGCATGTTGTTGTAGATCAAGTCCAACCTACTATGCTCCGACAACGTACCGCTACGCCTAAGCAAGGTACTTATGGCAACAACGTAGTCCCGGAAGTGCTCGCCTTCACCCTGTGTCCTTTTCCGGATCTCCTCATCCAAATTCCTCTGATAACCAGGTGGAAGGAACTGGATCTCAAATTGATGCCGAAAAGCTTCGAATGAATACAGGAGCTCCTTGCAATTCCTGTACCATAGAAGCGCTGAGCCTTGCAACAGCTCCGGCAGCGCTCTGAGCAGGTCCTCTGATGTTATAGAGTACGAGACCATCAGCTCTTCTAGGCGCTCCAGGAATGACACTGGGTCTCGTCGGCCATCAAACCTTAAACCCCACTTCCGTACCGTGTTGCATACTTTGGAGCAATCCTTTGGCTCCACCCTGCTGGCCTCATTTGAGAGCATATCCGAGCCTCGAGGTAGCTCCAAGCTCGAAGGCCGGGCTGGTCTCTCAGAACTATCATTGGGCCGCTGCCATCCCTCGGGTCTACTAGGTAACCCAAAGGTAGGCATTGGAGCAGCCACAACAGGGGACGTAGGGTTGGCGGGTCTTTCGAACCCATAGCCGACCCCATTACTCGGTGAGCCTCTCGCCTGTCGCACCACCGATGCCAGATGTTCTCTAAGAGTCCGGGTATCAGTCTCCAAAGACAACCCAAGGATCTCTTTGACCGCCTCTAACTCCCTGCCAAGTTCAAATATCTCTGTTTGGCCCGATGCAGTACTAACCAGTACCTGAGGTACGGTTCTCGGGGGGTCAGAAAGTCCCATAGTGGTAATAGCCGGCGGTAAATATGTCGGTGCAGCAGCCCCAGCCATCGTACTGTTGCGGGCTTAACGGGTTCTTTACATTAAAAACTTGGCGATTTTATAATAACTATTTATTTACACTAATTATTCTATATTTACATATATTAGAATTACCTAACACCTAACTAACCCTATCTAACCTAGCTAAAGCCTATTCTTATTTACAATGATTCTACTTACAGCTAACCTTTACAGGATTTATCACTTCTGTTACAACACTGTCACTACACTGTCACTAGAGTCACTACACTGTTACTCTCACTGTCACTGCCACTAGCACTAGCACTGGTCACTAACACCGACGGGCACTTGCTGCGACGATTCTCGGAAGGCTCAACTCAACTCAACTGAACTGCCGTGTGCCGGAAGACGGTCCCTTATATAAGTTTGCCGTGGAACATTCTGGAGACCCCTGGTAGCCTAGACAAAGGTGTTTACGCCGTAGAAGTGTAGAAGGTTCTAGGGCCCCTATTGAGGTAGTACGTTGACATGGGTCTATTGTCTATCAGTGGTGCGCTAGGAGAAACCCGTGTAAACAAACAACCCTTTTGAGACGGCGCCTGGCTATTGTTGCGCGGGGCTCCTGACTTGTAACACTACCCCCTCCTTAAGACTGTTCTGCCCCAGAACAGATTTCTCTCGAAGCTTGAGATCTTCTGGACCAATATCTCCGGTCCCCCACGGGTTGAATACGCAGACCACAATGTCGATGCCAGTGTCCTCGAAAAGTTCCTGCACCATATTTCTTACAGTCTTCCATTCCAGTCCGTCGTAACCACATCCCAGTCTTGGAATGGCAAGCTTTTTGATTCCAATCCGAAGAAGCTTGTCTCGCAGGTCTCGCAGGCTTTTCTTCAACGATTCGTAGGAGGGCTTCTGGCTTGACGCTTCCTTCGTAACGAGGTAGAACAAATGCTGTCCATTGCGCTTCAGGTGAAGAGTGGTGCCAATGGCGGGTCTCTGACGCTCAAGATCTTCAGTCCCTCCAAACTTTTTCCTGAAGACTGTGGCTATACCTCGCGACGCTCTCAGGTCTTCTGCTACGCAGTGGGCCAAGGCATAATCCACTGGCAAGGTGAAGAGGTCCTTATATAACAGTTTCAATTCCGCCTTTCCACGTTTCTCGGGCACGACGTCTCTTGGTTCGGTTGAGATGTTGCGAACCTGTTGTTCATCTTGTTGGCCGTGATCTCCTTTGTAGGGTGCAAGCCTGTTGAAATGGACTATTTTGGGTTTGCCATTTGGTCGCTTCTTAATCCGGTAGATGACGTCATTTAGACGGGAAATAACTTCATAGGGTCCTTCCCAAGAGTTCTGGAGATTTGGCGAATATCCACGACGCCTTCGGGGATTGTGTAGCCACACGAGGTCTCCAGGTCTGAACCCTCCTTTCTCGGCCTTCACGTCGTACCTCTCCCTCATCCTGTCACTTCCTCCAGATATGATGCGACGGACTTTCTCGTCCATCATCTTCCCGTTCTTTGACAAGGGAGCCACATCCTGCCACGATGGTCTTCCTTTATTATCCATCTTCCACTGCATAATGTGCCTTAGTTCTGGGTCCCCCTTCTGGTCCTCTGAAAGCTTCTTCTTGTCCTTTTTGTCGTTAATGACGGTCGCACGACGCACCGATGCGCTATAGTCTTCCTTGCGCGCACAATGATTGCCGCTGTCTCCACATTGTCTTCTGAAGAGTACATCCACCTTCTTATGGCTCGGCCCAGTGCGATGATTTGACCCGAAGTCATACTCCTGCTTCGATCCTGGAGGGGTTGAATGAGGTTTACTCCGGGGACGCCCCATCTCTCCGCAGTTCCAACAGCGTTCCTGCTGGTGACGATTTTTGAGTGCCTCCAGAACTCTCTCTACCAGGTCCTCGATGACCAGTGGAGTTGTAGGTTCTGCGTCTGCCACACGGACTCGAGCCTGACCTCCCACCGACTGCCATACAGCCTCGAACTCCAGTGCCTGTGTCAGTGCGTCACTCAGTGTTTTTGGTCTGGCGAGCTTCACTGCCTGTTGAGTCTCAGGTTCACGTAGTCCGTCTAGGAAATTATCCACTGCCAAGCTCTCGTAGACATCATCCGTGACCGAAGGATAGGCGTTTCTCACCAGGCGAGCAATGTCGGCTTCAAACTCCTGGAGTGACTCACTGGGCTTCTGGATCCGGTTCCGCAGTTGTGATCGGTAGAGCTGGTCCATATGTCGATGTCCAAAGCGCATGTCCAATCTCCTTACTAATTCTGCGAAGTTCTTCCGCTCCGCCATTGACATAGCATGCAGAACAGCTAATGCATCACCCCGTAGTGCAAGACACAGTGTCGAAGCTTTTGTCTCCTCAGTCCATCCATGGACCATAGCCGCTGTCTCGAATAGAAGCATGTAGTCCTCCCAGGGAGTCTTGCCATCGAAGTGAGGAACGATGTTCTGAGGGGCAACGGCAGCAATGGTGGGCGCTGGCTTGGAGATCGTTTCTAGGGCGTTATCCTGCTGAAGTTCGCCAGTGCTAGCCGATGACGCAGGTGTGAAGCTCCCCGATGTAGCCATTTCCTGCCTAAGCTTAACTAACCTATCTTCTAGATTTTTTTCTATACAATTAAATTTCTCATCTATTTCATTCATCCTACTTTCTAAATCATCAACTTTGCTAGAATACTCATCTAACTTGTTTAGCATTTTCGATTCTACATTTGACATTTTTGTTTCAATATTAGCTTCAAGGTTTTCTAACGCTTTACTAGTTTCTGACATTTTTGACTCTAATGTTTTGCTATTTTCTAACATTTTTGACTCTAATGTTTTGCTGTTTTCTGACATTTTTGACTCTAATGTTTTGCTGTTTTCTGACATTTTTGCCTCAATATTAGCTTCTAGGTTTTCTAAAGTTTTACTATTTTCTGACATTTTTGACTCTAAGTTTTTAAGCATTTTATTGAAATCAGATGTTTCAAATAAAACGTTATCTAGGTCTTCACCTGCATCAATTAAAGCTTGTTTAAGGCGTGCCTGAAGGGCTGATTTAGTTCCACTAGTATCTAGATCTCGTTCTTCTAATTCTCTCCTAAGATCAGCTACTTTTAATTCATCAAGTTTTACACCTTTGAAAGCCATTTTTATGCAAAACAATTACAATAATTTTACAATAAATGATTTTATTCTTTGTAAACAAATTTACGACACAAATTACTAATATGTAACAAAGACCTTGAATCTTACTAATATCTAACAAAATCCTTAATTCTTTTTTTACAAATAAAATCGCCAAAATAATGCCGCTTTCTGACACCAATTGTTGCGGGCTTAACGGGTTCTTTACATTAAAAACTTGGCGATTTTATAATAACTATTTATTTACACTAATTATTCTATATTTACATATATTAGAATTACCTAACACCTAACTAACCCTATCTAACCTAGCTAAAGCCTATTCTTATTTACAATGATTCTACTTACAGCTAACCTTTACAGGATTTATCACTTCTGTTACAACACTGTCACTACACTGTCACTAGAGTCACTACACTGTTACTCTCACTGTCACTACACTGTCACTGCCACTAGCACTAGCACTGGTCACTAACACCGACGGGCACTTGCTGCGACGATTCTCGGAAGGCTCAACTCAACTCAACTGAACTGCCGTGTGCCGGAAGACGGTCCCTTATATAAGTTTGCCGTGGAACATTCTGGAGACCCCTGGTAGCCTAGACAAAGGTGTTTACGCCGTAGAAGTGTAGAAGGTTCTAGGGCCCCTATTGAGGTAGTACGTTGACATGGGTCTATTGTCTATCAGTGGTGCGCTAGGAGAAACCCGTGTAAACAAACAACCCTTTTGAGACGGCGCCTGGCTATTGTTGCGCGGGGCTCCTGACTTGTAACAGTACACAGCCTATCATCGCTGTACCGGCGGGCATTCCGCTGCTTCCAAAACGACGAGAATCTCTGCCGTAATTCCGCAGAAGTACCAGTGGTCACCAAACCATACTGGTCCATCGTCCTTATGAGCTCCCCTTTCGAGAGGTCATATATCCAACCCACGCGACCGTCCCGGGGCTGCGACCCCAAGGACATAGTCGCTGGCGCGGAATAAGTCAGAGACGTTGTCACCGTCGTACCCACGAAAGATGAAATAGTCGGCCAAACAGGCGAAGACGCAGGCCACAATGACGACGTCGTCATCACCGACAGTTCGGAGCTAACCCCAGAACTAGTTGTAACAATAGCAGACGTAATAGGCGTACCGCCCAGCACAGACGTCGTACTCGTAGTGACAACCATATTTAAAATCCAAATACCACGACTAATCCGCAAAAATAAGAGCGAAACCAATTAAAATATATTTAACACCGTTATAATAAATCAAACCAATTATAGGTGTGAAAGTCAAACCACAAATACACAATAAGGGTTCTCACTCAAATAATATTCAATGATAAAGCTCAATTAATTAGCAAAATTAAAATTACTAACTAATATCTATGTATACAACCACTAAATAAATTAGGGTTCACAACACACCACGCTGTAACAGAAAACAGGTTAGGCCTACCCAACAGACTATAAAATCACAGCAGGTCTGCCTAAAACTCTGCTCAACAGCTCAGGTCCGCAGCCAATCTGCACAAGTCCGCAGCAAATCTGCACAAATAAAATTATTTTGTTCGGGCGCCGTTAATACGTCAGCAACTCAGCACCACTGCCAACCTCAGTCCCTGTTCGCAGGCGCCATCTTGCGACGCGATTTTCTGCACTGGGAAAATAAAATATTAAAAGTGCAGTCGTCGCAACCGTTTGCCGGGGATAGCTCAGCCTACAATGGCTGGGTATTGTTCCAGGGTCTGCGATCAGGTCAGGGAAACCACTAGGCCAAAAGCCGGGTCTAACCGGTATAGGACTGGCTCATACACGGGCACTGTGAACAAGTCAAAAACAAGTCACCAAAACAAACGTGCAATAATCACTACCAGGCCTACGCCGATTCTCCACACTCCTAGGGGGTCGTTGCTGACTACGCAACTCGGGCTTCGTCCTAACTATCCAATAGTTAAGCCCAGAGTGCCTAAAACACGGTGAGTTACACGACGACTTGCCAATAAAAACCACAACGCGTGTTATCACCAGGCGGGGTCTACTAGGCCACTATAATCCAATACACAACTCTAATGCCCAAGCTAAGAATCAAACAGTTCACTCAATAATCGTACCACA
Source organism: Macrosteles quadrilineatus (assembly GCF_028750875.1). Taxonomy (NCBI): domain Eukaryota; kingdom Metazoa; phylum Arthropoda; class Insecta; order Hemiptera; family Cicadellidae; genus Macrosteles; species Macrosteles quadrilineatus. The sequence continues at coordinate 16,677 of NW_026543284.1, read as the reverse complement.
TAACAATACAAGTGCACTATAGGTAGAGTGACTACACCACTAGTAGCTGGTCTCAATAAATACCAAGCCAAACAAGCAAAGCTAAATGGCAATCGCACTACTATTAAATTATTGAGCTACTTAGTAACAGATAAATAAATATTAAATATGTTCCAAACACTAGATAAATATATTATCTGATAGCCGGTACTCCGCTATCCAAGCTACCAAGATAACGTGTTGGATTACCAAACAAGCTGTTCAGGTTAAATTAAAATAATCAAATGAATATACAATAACAACCCTACTACTGTTACTGCTACTACCAACTTTATGTTACTTAGCTGGGCTTCTGTTAATAGGCTAATAATATTAGCTACTAGCCTACTGGCCACGTGTTTCCAACTACGCACGCTAAATCGTGCAACCTAGGTTTGTCGGGCCTCAGAGTTATTAGTAATATAACTAACTCTTGGTACAACGCAAAATAATAACTACTACAGTCAATAAATTATATTATTTGCGCTCTAGCACCTGCCCAGAACCGTCAGGAATATACTTTAATATTATTCCTGACTAATAAATAAATCCTAACTATCGTCAGGCTTTGACTAGCACGGTTACAACTCTAACCCTCGCAAATAAATCAGATATTAATATTATCAAACTAATAATATCAAGTCGTCCACTCACCTCAAGTGGGTCACTGACTTACTACCCAACTTGACACCAACACGCCTTGAGCACCAATATCACACCGATGTCACCAAAGCACTACTCGTCTCACTCGACAATCACGAACCAGCTGTTCACTGCACGGGATCCACGACTAGAATGTCTGTTCTCCGCTGTCCAGTAGTCCCGGGATACCCAAGCTTATCCGAACTGATAAGCCGGGTCAAAGAGCGCTAGCCAGGTTCGCCGCCGCCGCTTGCTTACCTCAACAGACGCGCGGCCCAAATAACGAAAATATACCCCCGTGGGAAAAATAACTCGTTACAAATTAGCTTTATCAACTGCAAAGTCCCTTTCTTATACTTGACCTGACTGACAAAGAAGAAATACGAGGAAAATGCAGTAAAATGATCATATATTTGCTGTATATTTGTAAGTCGTCAGCGTACATGTTTACAATTGACCAAGGTCGATTTTATGTCATAAAACTTATGTCATTGGCGTGAAAAGAGCAGAGGTCCAAGGATTGATCCTTGAGGCATGCCGCACATTACAGTCACCCAGTCCGATCTTGTGTCACCAACCTCCACACATTGCCGTCTATTTTACAGATAAGATCTCAGCCATTTATGTACTTTCTAGGAAAACCTCATGGCCTGTAATTTCTGCATAGTAATGATTAAAACAGTCACAAGCTTTGGAAAATCTAAGAAAGTTGGAATCGTTTCCTTACGCGTTCCATATCATGTATTATGTCTACAGTCACTCTACCTTTCATATTGTCTTAAGTTTTACCAATGAATACAGAACATAAAGAACATTTTCATTCGGTTTACGTCATATCTTATTTTATTGACACATTTAACTATCAAACTGACGAAATAACAGTGATATGACCTGAAAAAAACTTACAACACAACGAAGGGAAGTTTTTGTTAGTTTAAGATAAGGTTTGGGCATTTAAGAACTTTAAAGTTGAACTATTTCACAATTTAGATACTTTAAATTATCAAACTAGAGAAATAAAAGTGTCATAACTTTTTTTTAACCGGTACAAATACTTTAAGGGGCAACAACGTTTTCCTTAGTATGAGATTTTTACTCTGGCCCTTGTCTTATTTAAGTTGTAAAATCCACGTCAATTTAGTTTCGTCTACCCTTTAAACAAACGAACGGGAAGATTTAATTTAAATGGCAGGCACATAGCCTCAAAATAATTTCCGACTAAATTTGTAAGATAAAATTAAAATATTAAATTTGCCTAAAATGTTCTGCTGATTGCATCTGGTTGCAGCTTCGGCTACTTTCTCATAATACCCCCGCCGCAGCAAACCTGCAGACTTAGCGAATTTCCATTTGCCTGATTGGATTTAAACTAAAATGTCTCCCTAAACATTTCACATTTATTCCCTATTTAAACAGAATTAGTTTAATGTGTACCTACTTAGGTTTGCTGCAACAGGGAGGGTAAAAAAGTTTTTTAATGTAAAATGTTAAAAGGTACTGTGGTTTAGTAAGAAATTAATGTATTTTCCAAATTTGATCAAAATATGTTCATAAACAAGCAAACTACAACAGTTGACTTATTCTCCATAAGAATAACATGGGAATTTTGAAATTACAATTTTTTTGAATTTTCACCGTTTGTGTTTTTAGGGTCAAAATGGGAAAACCCTATTTTTACCCCATAAAACCCCCCATAAACCCCCATTCCCATAGTCCGATCATGCTGGTTCGCGAACTCATTCAAGTTTATCCCGCCTTACACCTTAAAACCAAATTTTATCAAAATCGGACAAAAATTACTCAAGTTATCGTGCGGATGGACACACATATATATATCTATATATAGATATATAAAAATTTGAACGAATGGTGTTTTTGGCCTCTGGGGACATCAAAATGAAAAAGTAAATCGGTCCCGGGCCTAGGTCTTACCGTGAGACCTACGGTAATAGCTACTTCCCTATAGGGAAATTCGCTAAAATGCGATTAAATGAAGGGTTGTAGCAACCCATTCTCATACCTAACCCCTTAATTTACACTATGTAAGGGTGACAGCTAAAATAAAATATTGTCCGTTTATTAAAAATAGACAAAAAATGTGCCAAAGAATAATAATTTGTCATTTAAGTTTTTTAAACTCTGTTCTCCGTCAGAAAATTTCATGATGTGAATTTTCTTTGTAAACCGCTAGTAAAACTCAAGTTAAAAATATTATCTTGTTTTAACTAAGGCTTTAAAGCTTGTCTGGTAAAAGAAATATTCGTAAATTTCCGTAGTTTTGATATAAAATTGTTATAAAACATTTAATGATCGATTCCTGATCAAGATCACTTTTATTTATTTCATTTTTTTATTAATTATGTTGGGTAAAGAGTTTAATTTTAGTAACAAGACCAGGGCTTACACCGTTCACTTGCATAATACGAGAAATGCAATACAGTAAAAAAATCTAGAAACATGAAATTCATACATTTTTCGATTTTAGGATGGTGAAACTACTTTCGAGGAGATCGAGTTGAGAAGTGAACCTCATGAAAACTACCAAGAAGAGATGGACCTGGTTGTATTGCCTTTAGAGGCATCTCTACTGCAACAAAACACATCTGTGCCTAGTTCGACCAAAGGACGAAAACGAAAAACCGCAAACATCAAACGTGAAGAAAACGCCAGATCGAGTGAAATTTCATCACGGCCGAATCTCGATGATTCCGACGAAGTTGACATTTTCTGCAAGTACGTGTCAAAAACGTTGAAGAAATTGTCAGATCATGACTCTATATGTGCTCAACAAGAGATTCAAGCTGTTTTAACCAAATATAGGTTAGGTTATTGTCAGTCGAATACAGTAGAAACTTCTCATGATGCGTAAATAGTTATTTAAGTTAGATTAATGAAAAAATGCCTCTGTATCTGTACTTATTATTAAATATCAAGATAGTTTCATACAAGATAACAGTTATGAGGCTGGGAACTTTATGATGTGGATTCGAAGTGTATTTATTTGTTTACAATGTGTTTCATTTCACTAAGTTTTCATTTGTAAGCTAAAAGGGTAAAACTATGTCACACTTTTCATTTTAGTATAAGTTGTTTTTGGAGTAGTTCCTCTGGATTTTCTTTGTCTTCATAACGTTTATTCCATACGTCTTTTTTTCCATGTGTCTTTTCTTACAAGAAAATGTTCATAGTTTTCTTTTAGATGATTTATTTTATAAGAAAAATAAAATTGCCAAATAAGAGTTGGTACAATATGTGTTTAAATATTACTTGTTGTATGGAAACACATGATTTAAATTTGTTTATCTAACTCCAATCTTCTTTGTGTTGTACAACGTAACAGTTTTATTTCTAAAGATAATTTTACCAAACAATAAATTAATATTTTATTGAATATTGGAATTGTTTATTTATTCCTAGTAGTTTTTTATGAAGTTAAACAAAAAATTTTAAGAGTGTCTTTTAAGATTATTTTTCAGCTAAACTTGAGTTAGTGTCGAAAAGAACCACTTTGGGCCCTATTAATGAACTATAGCCAAACTACTTTCGTCTTGATTATATCATACATAATGTTCAACTCTTTGCAGTTTTAACGTTTGTAAAACTTTTTAAAAATCAAACAATACAACAAACCAACAAATTTATGTACAAATATATATACCAAACAAATCACACTTAACGTTAAAACAATACAGTAGGCAAAGCTAACTTCAGCTAATTTTAACACTTGAAAGCGTTATATATTTTACAAAACAGGATTCTCTCTTGTTTAAGGGAACGTTTTGTAGTTGTAACTCAATGGCAATTTGGTGAAACAAGGACCAACATCTTAGTGCCGTGTGAAAACACGATGCAATTCGAGTACAGCAGTGTTTGTGAATTGCGTTGCTTAAAATGAAGGCGTTACGTGATTCTTAACCTATCTGAATGTTGTTTCATTACATAGGCTATTTATTTTGATGAACAATACTAGTATTGTAATGTATGTAATAGTAAGGAATGTGTAATGCATTACAGTGAAGTGGATGGTATACCGTAACGAGGGAATCATGTACTAGAAACTTAGATTCAATTCTCGCCAAACACCAATTTTAACGTGACAAGGAATAACTTGTTGATTTTAAGATCAAACCTAAAACTGTAATCCCAAAAGCGTTGAAAAATGTCTTCATACATACTAGTGTTAATTGTAAGTTCAAATATTACAATTGTAATTTATGATCTAAAAGGTTTAAAACGTCTGAATAAGCAAATATTAGGGATAAGGATGTGGTTGACTATTTCGTTACATATTTTTTACATATTCTACACTTCTTGTTATGACAAATGCAATTGTAAAAAAATCTTATTATATTCTGAGGTCCTTACACATGAAAATGGGTTTAAACTAAAGGTGAAACAAGTTTTGTATACAGTGTGAATGTAATAATTTATTTGTTTAATGAAACGAACCTTAATTCGCGAATATAACTAGGCTTATGTATTTCAGATATTTAAAAGAGAAGCTTAAACCATAATGTACTTACAACAATATTGTTTCATAATGTACTACCAAAAATGTCAATGGCTTTCAAACTTTAGAGGAATTGGAATAGTCCATGAAGTTTGTACGGCTAAACTGTTCCCAAAAAGGATTTTCTTTGAGTTTTCACGGGTATATATTTGGTGGAAAACGGGAAAGGAAAGGGGGAAAAGGGAGACGAAATGGACGAAGTTTAGCCGTTAGGACAGAACTTGAAAACTCAATCCCCTTCTATTCTGCACTTACAGAATTGCTATTTTGTAGGTCTGCAAGTACTGTTTGAGACGCTGATAAAAGAAGTTGGCGCAGTAAAAAAATAAACATACACTCAAATCATGAATAAATTGTGTAAAACTTTAAACACAATTCTGGGTGAGACAAATTGCCTTAAAAATATCAATGCATAATCAGTGACGAACACTGATCCGAACATTTCAAAAATATTTTTCAATTGTTTAAAATAATAGTACTGTATTTAGGTTACTACCCTTATTATTTCTCTTTACAGATTTTTTAAAAGGTAACATTATTTTAATCTCTTTTAATTTTGATTACTATGAATTTAGTACATTCCGTATCTATTAAACCATGGTAACACGACATTATTTTCAAAGATAAATAAATTCCTTACACCTTCTATAAATAATGTTTTACTTTTAGTAGTTAGGGCCGATACTTGAGGTCTAACATGGGCTCTTATGGGGAATAGATTTACAGCTATCTAACGTAAATAAACTGCTATTTTATTCCTGCGTAAATGTTTATTGAATAACTGTATACTGACACTGTATTATATTTGTACTGTTTAATATGTGTAGTATAAGCTATAATCTAATTTCTAATGTTTATGTCTTTTAACTAATGTATACAATATCTATTCAACATTTATACAGAGAGTAGGATACCCAGCTCTTGCGGGCACCAATCAGAGAAGAGCATTTCATCCCCACTCCTCCCCTTAAACTATGCCCTCTGGTGTCCCACGTGGTCTAACCACACTTTTACCCACGTGGTCTAACCATACTTTTACCCACGTGGTCTAACCACACTTTTACCCACGTGGTCTAACCTAACTTTTATTTTCGCGCTAAGTGACATAACCTTACCATCCCGCCAATTCCCGCCAAACGAAAAAAGCTTCACCTTACCGCCAAGCGACATAACCTAACTTTTATTTTCGCGCCAAACGAAAAAAAACCTTACCTTCTAGCCAATTCCCGCCAAACGAAAAAACCCTTATCTACCCGCCAAGTGCCATAACCTAACTTTTATTTTCACGCCAAACGAAAAAAACCCTTACTTCCCGCCGATTCCTGCCAAACGAAAGAAAACCTCTCCTTCCCGCCAAGTGACATAACCTCACTTTTATTTTCGCGCCAAACGAAAAAACCCTTGCTTCCCACCAATTCCCGCCAAACGAAAAAAAACCTCTCCTTCCCGCCAAGTGACATAACCTCACTTTTATTTTCGCACCAAACGAAAAAATCCCTTACTTCCCGCCTATTCCTGCCAAACGAAAAAACCTCTCCTTCCCGCTAAGTGACATATCCTCACTTTTATTTTCACGTCAAACAAAAAAAAACCTTACCTTCCCGCTAAATGAAAAAATCACCTTACCGCCAAGTAACATAACCTCACTTTTATTATCGCGCTAAACAACGTAACCTCATCTTCCCGCCAAGCCTCACTTAATCACGTATTGCATACGTAGGCTCCTGCCATCTTATATAACCTCTGTAATTAGGTGATACCGCCAACTCTTGCTAAGTGATACCATAGACGGCATAGACTAACCAACACAAGTAGACTTCTCATCCCATTGTAAATTTTGAAGCACGTTTTTCGTGTCTAGTTCATGTACGTGACACAAAGGCGCTAGTGTCGACGAAACTTTGTTTCTATTATTTTAGGGTTGTTTTCTTGATTTGTGCTTTGCTGTTTGGTTATATAACTAGGGGACAAGTAATTGTTTATGATTAGATCGTATTATTTGGTTAAACGAGGTTTTAAATGGCTGTAATAACGGGGAAAAATTGTAAACAAAAGACGACCTCTATATAAACCGTACAGAACTAACAATAAAATTTTCTTCAGCTGTTCTATAAGGATGAAAAATCTACTAAGGGAGTATGTTTTATCTATGGTGATACCAACGTGGTCATTTCATACATGCTATGTATTGTTGGAATGATGTTTAATCTGAATAATGTTTCTATCTAGTAGTTGGCTGTGTATGAGCCTCTGGTCTCAGAGGTTTGTTGGTTTGAATCCTGCCAGTCACCAAATGTTTATTTCCGGTTGGGGTGATATGTTGATTTTCGGTGTTGTATTGTAGTCTCCTGTCTGTGTATGAGCTTTTGATCCCAGAGGTTTGCGGGTTCGAATCCTATTAGTCACTAAATGTTTCATCTCCGGTTGGGGTGATATGTTGATTTTTGGTGTTGTCTTGTATTTAACTGTTTGTATATGCACCTTTGGTCCCAGAGGTTTGCGGGTTCGAATCCTACCAGTCACCAAATGTTTATTTCCGGTCGGGGTGATATGTTGATTTTGGTATGATGTTGTATTGTAGCTGTAGTAGTGTGGACCTTCAATCTCAGAGCCTGAGGGTTTGAGTCCTACCAGCCACTGATTGTTTCATTCTTGGTCAAAATGAGTTTTAGTATGGTATAGAGAGTTTAGTGGTTTAGTCTAGGGCTTAAACCCTACTAGTATCTAATTGTTTCATAATCGGTATTTCTTATGGTTTTGTAACATGTACCTGCTAAATTAATCAGCTGTGAATTCCTATGCCAAGATTGTATCTGTAACATAACCTCTCTTTCTGTATTATACCAAGTCTATTCATTCATATTTGTGACACTGGAGCGCTAGTCTCGATGAAATTTGCCCAGTGTAATTTGATTTAATGATATATTGACTAACAAAGCATCTACAGAATACCTGATAAAGCTTGTTCTATATTAATGATAACCTTACTTAAATGATTTATTAATGGTAATCATCACAGACTTATCTGTATCACTGTAACATGTAATTTAACTATTACCATGAGACTAACGAACCGGCACTGAAGATTTACTACAAAAGATTACACCAACATATTAAAAAATGAGTACTGTACTTTTCACTATTACTTGTAATGTATTTTAATACACCCAACTAATATACTATCACTTTTGTGGAGTGTTGTAAATCTGATAAGTGAATGACTTCATCTTTCTGGCATAACATCCGACTTTTTATATCTATGCACTACCTCAATTCAGAGGTTGTGGGTTCGAATCCTATCAGTCACCGATCTGGTTGGGTTAATACTTTGAGTTTTAGTATTGAAGTGGGAGTAGTGTGAACTATGATCCCAGAGGTTATAGGTTTGTATCTTACTAATACCCATCTTCATATCTGGTATTTCTTGTGTAATATGTTTCTGCCAAATTAATCAGCTGTGACATAACCTTAACTTTGAACCTTAGTTATGTATATAGTCTAAAACAAGTATTTTTGGAATTAAACTAGTGTTGATGAAGTTTTATCACTTGTGCTTGATTTATTGAAACGTTGAATAACAAGAAACAAATAGGGTAATTTACCAAGTTTATGGTAATGAATGTAACATGATTTAAATTAATTACCTGTATCCTTGTAACTTTAAATTGGTACATTACATGTGTACTGTACTGTATCACACTTGTAATATATTGTATTACACTTGTATTGCACTGTATTACATCTGTACTGTACTGAACCCACTTATTACTTGTACTGCATTGTATTACACTTAATAATTGTACTGTTCTAATACACAATAACTTTTATAGAGTTGTACATATGATAACTAATACTGATATGTGTTGACTTTATCACCATCGATTGTGGTTTCTGTTGTAACTTCCTGTTGATATTTTCATGGATCAACATACGCATTTATGCACCACCTCAGCAGCTGTTTACTGTATAACTTGTTGCTACCTACATTAAAACCTGTTATAATCCTTGTGTGTTAACAGTTTTCTGTTTAGCTAACCACATAGTTATAATATCAATGGCTTTGTTAAGTGTTTAATTTACTGTCTATGACTTTTTGTTGTTGTAACTGTAGACATACTCTTTTAACTACCTGATGACTGTTGCCTGTGCATTATCGTCTAACATCTTTCTTTATACCTGTCATATCCCAACAGTGGAGAGCTTAGAATGTATGTTGACTTAAGTTATTGAACCTAATGCACTGATAATAGCTCTATGTTTAGATTTACCAGTATACAACTTCTAATGTATCCTTTTTTTATACTGATGTTAAATTGGTATTATCTCTGGTTAATAGTGTAAACATTTAGTCATTCCTATATAGTGCTAATGATTATTTTCTATGGATACAGTCTACTGTCCTGATCACCTCTTGTCAAGGTCTATGCTTAAATGTCTAGATGATTTCTGAATGCTATAGTCAACTAGTTACACTTTTCAACAGAATTAGAGTACAGATGGGAATTGGTTAATATGGTTGCTTAAATCTGCAGTAAAAGTTATATACCTACCAGGGATTATAGAGAAACAATTTGATTGTACTGTTTATTTTAGTAAATTTATTTCTTATTATGTGTTTGAAATTAGTTTTAGAGCAATGAAAACTAATCATTTTACTGACTTGTAAACATAGAACACCCATTATAAGGATAAATAAAGAACAGAAGATAAAAAATAAAATAAAGGTTGCGTATTCAATTTCTAAATATGTAATTAAACATATTATACCTGGAGTAGGAGGAGAAGGAGGAAGAAGAGAAGGAAGAGGAGTTGTAGGATGAGGAGATGGAAAAGGAAGAAGAAAAGGAGGAGGAGAAGGAGGAAGAAGAGGAGAAGAAAGAGAAGAAGGAGGAGAAGGTGGAGAAGAAATAGAAGGAGTTAGAAAAGGAGAAGGAGTAGGAGCAGGAGGAGGAAGAGGAAAAGGAGGAAGAAGAGGATAAGGATGAGGGAAATGGAGGAAGAAAAGGAGAGGGACGACGAAGGGGAAAAAGAAGAGGAGGAGGAGTATACTCATTTCAAGTAAATGGTGTTAAGTTAATGGTTTTAAAAATCATTTCTATGCTTAAGACTTTAGACGTCAACACTACCTAGACATATAATTAAACTATAGCTGCAACCTTTTTTAATCTTATTTCAATTGTATGTAGCTGCCTAATCTCAAAAGAGCTTAGGTGACCCAGTTTCCACACCACGGTAAGCTGTTAGGCTAGGTCGTAGGGTCTCAGCGCGTTCTTTTTGTTAACCCAGAGTTTCACTAAGAGTCCTAACCTCTGGGGTAGGCTGCCCCAACCATCGCAGCCTACGGTGATGGCCACTCCATAACAGATTTGCCACCTCCCAATTTTTTTGCCCTTTGACAAATGTAAAGGGTTATTTACTCGGTGAAGCTTTTCAATTAACCCTTTTTACCATTGACAAAGGATATTTTTCTTTTATATGTTTTTTTTTGTCTCTGTCAACCCGTTCATTTTAAAAGTCATCAGGCTATTTACTAGGCGAACCGTTCATTTTAGCCTACGACATTTTATTTACTAAGAATGACAGAGATTTTAAAGTTTTTTGTAATTTTTTTGTCAGATTATAGTCCGAGGTGAAAGGGAAATTAGGTGATATGGAGGATAACGCAATGTTTTACGATTTTTAGGCCAACCTCCGTACCAGCCCCTGGACTTATGGGTTTTAAGCCTGCCTGTTGGGCGAGTACACATACTCACACACACACACACACACTCACACATAGGGAGGATAACGCAATGTTTTACGATTTTTAGGCCAACCTCCGTACCAGCCCCTGGACTTATGGATTTTAAGCCTGCCTGTTGGGCGAGTACACATATTCACATACACACAAGGAAACACCTCGAACTATAATCTGGTATTTAAGGTGAATTATATATTTTTAATCTGATATAAAATTATATTGTTCCAATTTACTTTACTTTGATACATATTCCAACATTTTATTTGGTAGCTATTCTGGAGAAAGTTTAAGAGGAATATCTCATGTTCATAGATGCTCAAGGATTAAACTTGTTTTTAGGTTAAATGATTAAGGGTTTAATGTATCAACGATACCTGCTTGGTATGGAAACGGTTGTCACTTCAATTTTTAAAACACCGGTCATTGATTCTATTTTAGCAAATATACTGTCAAAGTAATTAGAAAATGATGCTGATGTAAGTGTTGCAATAGGAATAAATGGTATATTACCAGATGTGTCTTCATATGTTAATAACGCCCCAATAAAACATGATGGGGATGTGTCTTCTGTAATTATTCCTATAATGTGGTCTGAAAATGCCCTTGGCCATTCCAACACATCTATTGAATCAGTGAGAAAAAACTGAAACTCTGAAGTTTTAATACCAAACCTCTTACTTTCAATTATGTCTTTTTTAGACAGAAACCTCAGAAATACAGCCATTACAAGTGAGGAGATCACCAATGATACGTCTGTTCTCGCTGACTGTTACCGGTAAAGTGATTAAAAACATACTATGACACCCACCTATGTAAGGGTCAATGCTCCTGTTTTTTGTATCCATAGGGGAGGGTATCATGCTCTCCTTCGTACTTTCTCTTTGGACCAGTTACCTTAAACTGTTTAACTTCATCTGTTGTTACAATATCTCTATATTTTGTTCGTCTAATCCTGTGCTCATCGATTTCAACGATTTTAGAAGCTTCACTTAAAACCATCTCTTTTAGTTTCCCAAAATTCAAAATTTTTGATGTTTTAATATTGAGAGTAAGCCCTTTGATTTTACAAACTGGGATAAATTTCTGTTGATTTGTCGACCAGACAAGGTACGCGTATGTTTTAGGCCCCCCAGAGATAAACTCAGTAATGTATGAGCCGGGTCCATACTCTACCAATTCATCGGTCATTTCGCCGAGGTAATCTCCTGTAGGCACCCTATACAGCCCTTTGTGGTAGTAATATATAATACTATCTGTATCCCAATATAGTACTTGATCTCCTAAGGCATCAAGGTGTTCATACAACTTTAGTCTAGCGTGAGCAGTAGTGAAGGCTGCCATAACTACATTTACAGTTTTTAAAGACTCACTAGCCTCTTCAATATTTTGCCAATTTACTAGCACAACATCTTGGTTAATAGCCTGAAAGTATTTTAACTTACCCTCAGGATTGGTTAATAACCGAAAGAACTCTTTGGCATCTCGGATGATTGATGTTTTCATCATATTTTCCCTTTGCCCAAATTTACCCCAAAAACTGTTTAGCATCAATTTTGCTACTGATCTTAAGCCCCCATTTTTAACAATATGCTCCTTTGTCATTTCTATACCTTCACGCTCAAGAAATTTTGCAATGTACTGTTTCTTATCCTCCTCAGTCTTACACCACCCAGGGTATCCAGATGCCTCCTGCTTTAGTTTTAAAAATTTATCAATAAACTCAGTGAATAGCCCTCCTTTCTCATATGTGGCTACCTCATACTCCCACAACTCATACATATCCTGTATAATATAGCCTTTCTCTACAGCCTTCCTAATCTCATCCATTGTCCACGTCCCAACCAATGCTCTATCTTCACTCTCGTGAAAACAATCCCCCTGGTACATTATTTCCCCACATGTTCTGCACAGAACAAACATCAATTTATCATGAACACGTGTTGGTAAAACTGGATGATACAAGTTGAAAGGAGGTAAGATCTTGCATTTCAACAGTCCATCTACTTCCATACCTCTCTTTCTACATTCCTTATTACCAACATATATAGTTGGATGACCTATAGGATATTTACAGTATTTATTTACAAAAGGATATAGCGAGCAAACATCGACGTATTGAATAGTCTCTCCAGGGCCGCATTTATGGTAAGTTTTTGCGTTTCCTGTTCTACCTCCAAAGAATGCGTCTCTAGGATTTAATGGAAGTGTACTTAAAACAGGTAATTTGTCTAGATGGTTGAGTTTTTGATCCTTTTTCAGCTTATGGAATTCACATTCCCACATCTGCACCACATCTCCGAGCTTTTCAATTTTAGCTTTGGTTCTCTCGTAACGGAGATGAAGTGAATCAGAAGGGTCCTCTTTTAATGGGGTATCGCGATTATAGGGGAAGCATTTAGGGCACCCGTGCCAGTAACATCCGTGGAACTCGTATATGTTTTCGCCGTCAAACCCATCTACTTTCATTCCCTTTATAACAACCTCTTTACTACGTCCAGCATGATTGATTGTCACCCCACGTCTTTCCTCCTCCCAGGTAAGCCACTGTAGAGCAACAGCTGATTGGGTAGAAGACCGGTAACCATTTTTAGGGATCAGACCGATTGTATTTGGTTTTAGAAAGTTACGGCGAAAGGCCAGATTGCAGGCACTAGCAATTGTTACGGACTCAAGAAACGGATCTACATTACATTGTTCAAGTAGCAATGATCTAAATTTGATACATGCCTGAGCTAAAATGTCAACGTCTGACATGCAATATTCTAATAATTCTTTTTTTAAATTAAATTCATACTTTTTAGCAGCCTGTTCATTGTACCATTTGTCAAAGTCATTATGGGATTTCTCAAACATGGATTCGGGACAGTAGTACTTTTTATCAGGCATAGGGCCTATGTAATTTTGATTTGCTACTGTATTGAACAAATGTGGGAAGTAACCTTTCTTCTTTTCAGGTGGTAAGTCAAAAGCTTTCGGTAAGGCAGATAAGGACATGGGAAAGTAGCTAAGGGAGTCAATAAATCTAACGTTAGCCACCTCCATCAAAATAATTTTAGTTCCTCTTGGGATGATGTTTGGTGTGAATTTTGTTTCTTCAAGGATATACCTAAGTATAAATTGAAAGTCAAACCCTTGTCCGTTGTGTGCAATTACACAGACGTTTTTGAATTGTTTGCGGGCTTCCATTACATAGTTCATGAACTGCCTAACAGGATTGCTATCAAATATTTTATAACGTTCCGAACAAGATTCACATTCACCCCCATTGATGCATTTGAAACAAAACTGTTGTGAAACACATAAATTCACTTTATGTAACTTAGTCTCGGGATCTGAGGGTAGGGACTCATCTTGGCGTGTTTCCAGATCAAAGAAAATAAATAGGTAGTCACGGTCTTTTGGGCCTTTCTTGTCTATCTGAATGTAACATTTATGATTGGGATCTTTAAATGTACCACAAGGGTGACAATATACCTCTCCACACACATGAGCCGATTTACGTTTAGACGGGAATATCATTTTTTCACACCCTCGGCAGAATTTAATTGTTTTACAAATCTGTCTCTGATGGGCAATAAAGCACCGTTCATTTTTGAAAAATCGGTTACAATAGCGGCAAGATATGCCGGCATCTTCCTCTACACAAGGAGGTGAGAAGGTGTGACAAGATGGACAGATGTTTGAGCAGCGGTGCTCACCTTTATGCTCATAGGGTATGTGACATGCGTCACAAAAGTAACCACAGGCAAAAGCGGCTGTTAAGTTTGTAATTACGTTATAATGGCTATCATGGTACAATAAGTTGATTTTAAACTTTGCTTCACTATTACCGCCAGAGAAATATACATTCCGGCCTTTGCTATCGTAATTATACACAGTTATTCTATATTTCTTTAAGTGTGCCTGGAACTTTTCAAGTTCAGGGATACCTGACCCCTCTTCAGGCATTTCAACTCTAGCTTTAGCTATAAGTTTCTTTGCCCTAATTGTCTGCCGCAAACACTTGTCTTTACGAATTCCATAAATCTGAGGATCCATTTTTGCATATGCTTTACCTACCACTATTGCTCTAGCTAGACATAAGTTGTCAGTGTTATTTATAACTACCATCCCCCTTCTGGCCTTGCATTCTTCGTTGAATGAATTATACATTCCCGGACGCACTCTACCCTTGCCTACAGGAACATTAACTCTAGAAACACTTACTGTAAATGTGTCACTACTAGTAATTGACTCTGAGTTACTTTGAATGATACCTCCAAAAATAGCCCATAGTGAATCAACTGTAACCTCAGAGGCTAGTTGTGGAACAACATACCCGGGTTCTTTAGATTTCAAATTAATAGAGGTAAGAGTAAACCCTAAGTAGTCAGTTGGTGAACAGTCGTGTTTAGATTGTTCTACT
The DNA here is from genome assembly GCF_028750875.1 of Macrosteles quadrilineatus. Lineage (NCBI taxonomy): Eukaryota > Metazoa > Arthropoda > Insecta > Hemiptera > Cicadellidae > Macrosteles > Macrosteles quadrilineatus. Next base: position 1,362 of record NW_026543284.1, on the reverse strand, counting down.
ATTTGCTCAAGGCCCCTGCGTATCCACTCTAATTCAGATACACCTTCCGGAGGTTCAGTAAATTTAAAGGTAGTTTTCCATCCATAAAGCCTAAACTTTGGCACAAATGTTCTGTTTTCATCGATAAAAGTAACGGGACCGGTAGATTTATGAGAACCTTTTTGGCAAACTCCGTCACAGGACTCCATAATATAAATGTCTGAGGATAAGTTAAGAGCTCAAAACACGTCTAACCCCAGCAAAGTCAGATGATAGTCTAAAGTAGCTGGTCTATCCACGCTATATATACGGTACTGTAAGCGACGGTGCTGCCTCCAGTGGCAAAACATCAAACTACAACGCAACTCAAACTAGCGACTCTAGTGGTAAAATATGGAACTATGGTGACAACACCAACTAGTAACCAACTAAAATAATAAAATCAAACAATAGTGGTGTTGTCACCATAGTTCCATGTTTTACCACTAGAGTCGCTAGTTTGAGTTGCGTTGTAGTTTGATGTTTTGCCACTGGAGGCAGCACCGTCGCTTACAGTACCGTATATATAGCGTGGATAGACCAGCTACTTTAGACTATCATCTGACTTTGCTGGGGTTAGACGTGTTTTGAGCTCTTAACTTATCCTCAGACATTTATATTATGGAGTCCTGTGACGGAGTTTGCCAAAAAGGTTCTCATAAATCTACCGGTCCCGTTACTTTTATCGATGAAAACAGAACATTTGTGCCAAAGTTTAGGCTTTATGGATGGAAAACTACCTTTAAATTTACTGAACCTCCGGAAGGTGTATCTGAATTAGAGTGGATACGCAGGGGCCTTGAGCAAATAGTAGAACAATCTAAACACGACTGTTCACCAACTGACTACTTAGGGTTTACTCTTACCTCTATTAATTTGAAATCTAAAGAACCCGGGTATGTTGTTCCACAACTAGCCTCTGAGGTTACAGTTGATTCACTATGGGCTATTTTTGGAGGTATCATTCAAAGTAACTCAGAGTCAATTACTAGTAGTGACACATTTACAGTAAGTGTTTCTAGAGTTAATGTTCCTGTAGGCAAGGGTAGAGTGCGTCCGGGAATGTATAATTCATTCAACGAAGAATGCAAGGCCAGAAGGGGGATGGTAGTTATAAATAACACTGACAACTTATGTCTAGCTAGAGCAATAGTGGTAGGTAAAGCATATGCAAAAATGGATCCTCAGATTTATGGAATTCGTAAAGACAAGTGTTTGCGGCAGACAATTAGGGCAAAGAAACTTATAGCTAAAGCTAGAGTTGAAATGCCTGAAGAGGGGTCAGGTATCCCTGAACTTGAAAAGTTCCAGGCACACTTAAAGAAATATAGAATAACTGTGTAT
>NW_026543283.1:0-37488 GCF_028750875.1 Macrosteles quadrilineatus | reverse complement strand
AAGGTTGTACAATTTTGTACAAGGCTGTACAAGTGTGTACAAGGTTGTACAAGTGTGTACAAGGCTGTACAATTGTGTACAAGGTTGTACAAGTGTGTACAAGGTTGTACAATTGTGTACAAGGCTGTACAAGTGTGTACAAGGTTGTACAAGTGTGTACAAGGTTGTACAAGTGTGTACAAGGTTGTACAATTGTGTACAAGGTTGTACAAGTGTGTACAAGGTTGTACAAGTGTGTACAAGGGTGTACAAGTGTGTACAAGGTTGTACAAGTGTGTACAAGCTTTTACAAGTGTGTACAAGGGTGTACAAGTGTGTACAAGTTTGTACAAGTTTGTACAAGGTTGTACAAGTGTGTACAAGGTTATACAATTGTCTACAAGGTTGTACAAGTGTGTACAAGGTTGTACAAGTGTGTACAAGCTTTTACAAGTGTGTACAAGGGTGTACAAGTGTGTACAAGTTTGTACAAGTTTGTACAAGGTTGTACAAGTGTGTACAAGGTTGTACAAGTGTGTACAAGGTTGTACAAGTGTGTACAAGGTTGTACAAGTGTGTACAAGGTTGTACAAGTGTGTACAAGTTTTTAAATTGTGTACATGGGTGTACAATTGTGTACAAGGCTGTACAAGTGTGTACAAGGTTGTACAGGTTTGTACAAGGTTGTACAAGTGTGTACAAGGATGTACAAGTTTGTACAAGGTTGTACAAGTGTGTACAAGGATGTACAAGTTTGTACAAGGTTGTACAAGTGTGTACAAGGATGTACAAGTTTGTACAAGGTTGTACAAGTGTGTACAAGGATGTACAAGTTTGTACAAGGGTGTACAAGTGTGTACGATAAGTAAAAGTGTGAACAAGGGTGTACAAGGTTGTACAAGTGTGTACAAGGTTGTACAATTGTGTACAAGGCTGTACAACTGTGTACAAGGTTGTACAATTGTGTACAAGGCTGTACAAGTGTGTACAAGGTTGTACAAGTGTGTACAAGGTTGTACAAGTGTGTACAAGGTTGTACAAGTGTGTACAAGGTTGTACAAGTGTGTACAAGGGTGTACAGGTTTGTACAATGTTGTACAAGTGTACAAGTTTGTACAAGGTTGTACAAGTGTGTACAAGGGTGTACAAGTGTGTACAAGGGTGCACAAGTGTGTACAAGGGTGTACAATCGTGTACAAGCTTGTACAAGTGTGTACAAGGGTGTACAGGTTTGTACAAGGTTGTACAAGTGTGTACAAGGGTGTACAAATGTGTACAAGGATGAAAAGGTTGTACAAGTTTGTACAAGTTTGTACAAGGTTGTACAAGTGTGTACAAGGTTGTACAAGTGTGTACAAGGTTGTACAAGTGTGTACAACTTGTACAAGTGTGTACAAGCTTGTACAAGTGTGTACAAGGTTGTACAAGTGTGTACAAGGTTGTACAAGTTTGTACAAGGTTGTACAAATGTGTACAAGTTTGTACAATTGTGTACAAGTTTGTACAAGGTTGTACAAATGTGTACAAGGGTGTACAAAAATGTACAAGGGTGCACAAGTAGTTGAACAAGGGTGTACAAGTGTGTACAAGCTTGTACAAGTGTGTACAAGCTTGTACAAGTGTGTACAAGGGTGTACAGGTTTGTACAAGGTTGTACAAGTGTGTACAAGGGTGTACAAGTATGTACAATAATGTACAAGTTTGTACAAGTGTGTACAAGTTTGTAAAAGGTTGTACAAGTGTGTACAAGGGTGTACAAGTGTGTACAAGGTTGTACAAGTGTGTACAAGCTTGTACAAGTGTGTACAAGGGTGTACAAGTGTGTACAAGGTTGTACAAGTTTTTACATGGTTGTACAAGTTTGTACAAGGTTGTACAAGTGTGTACAAGGTTGTACAAGTTTGTACAAGGTTGTACAAGTGTGTACAAGGTTGTACAAGTGTGTACAAGGTTGTACAAGTTTGTACAAGGTTGTACAAGTGTGTACAAGGTTGTACAAGTGTGTACAAGGTTGTACAAGTGTGTACAAGGTTGTACAAGTGTGTACAAGGTTGTACAAGTGTGTACAAGGTTGTACAAGTGTGTACAAGGTTGTACAAGTGTGTACAAGGTTGTACAAGTGTGTACAAGGTTGTACAAGTGTGTAAAAGGTTGTACAAGTGTGTACAAGGTTGTACAAGTGTGTAAAGGTTGTACAAGTGTGTACAAGGGTGTACAAGTGTGTACAAGGTTGTACAAGTTTTTACAAGGTTGTACAAGTGTGTACAAGGGTGTAAAATCGTGTACAAGGATGTACAAGTTTGTACAAGGTTGTACAAGTGTGTACAAGGATGTACAAGTTTGTACAAGTTTGTACAAGTTTGTACAAGTTTTTACAAGTTTGTACAAGGTTGTACAAGTGTGTACAAGGATGTACAAGTTTGTACAAGGGTGTACAAGTGTGTACGATAAGTAAAAGTGTGTACAAGGGTGTACAAGGTTGTACAAGTGTGTACAAGGTTGTACAATTGTGTACAAGGCTGTACAACTGTGTACAAGGTTGTACAATTGTGTACAAGGCTGTACAAGTGTGTACAAGGTTGTACAAGTGTGTACAAGGTTGTACAAGTGTGTACAAGGTTGTACAAGTGTGTACAAGGTTGTACAAGTGTGTACAAGTTTTTAAATTGTGTACATGGGTGTACAATTGTGTACAAGGCTGTACAAGTGTGTACAAGGTTGTACAAGTGTGTACAAGGTTGTAACAGGGGGTACAAGGTTGTACAAGTGTGTACAAGGTTGTACAAGTGTGTACAAGGGTGTACAGGTTTGTACAATGTTGTACAAGTGTGTACAAGTTTGTACAAGGTTGTACAAGTGTGTACAAGGGTGTACAAGTGTGTACAAGGGTGCACAAGTGTGTACAAGGGTGTACAATCGTGTACAAGCTTGTACAAGTGTGTACAAGGGTGTACAGGTTTGTACAAGGTTGTACAAGTGTGTACAAGGGTGTACAAATGTGTACAAGGATGAAAAGGTTGTACAAGTTTGTACAAGTTTGTACAAGGTTGTACAAGTGTGTACAAGGTTGTAAAAGTGTGTACAAGGTTGTACAAGTGTGTACAAGGTTGTACAAGTGTGTACAACTTGTACAAGTGTGTACAACTTGTACAAGTGTGTACAAGCTTGTACAAGTGTGTACAAGGTTGTACAAGTGTGTACAAGGTTGTACAAGTTTGTACAAGGTTGTACAAGTGTGTACAAGTTTGTACAAGTGTGTACAAGTTTGTACAAGTGTGTACAAGTTTGTACAAGGTTGTACAAATGTGTACAAGGGTGTACAAAGGTGTACAAGGGTGCACAAGTTTGAACAAGGGTGTACAAGTGTGTACAAGCTTGTACAAGTGTGTACAAGCTTGTACAAGTGTGTACAAGGGTGTACAGGTTTGTACAAGGTTGTACAAGTGTGTACAAGGGTGTACAGGTTTGTACAAGGTTGTACAAGTGTGTACAAGGGTGTACAAGTATGTACAATAATGTACAAGTTTGTACAATTGTGTACAAGTTTGTAAAAGGTTGTACAAGTGTGTACAAGGGTGTACAAGTGTGTACAAGGTTGTACAAGTGTGTACAAGCTTGTACAAGTGTGTACAAGGGTGTACAAGTGTGTACAAGGTTGTACAAGTTTTTACATGGTTGTACAAGTGTGTACAAGGTTGTACAAGTGTGTACAAGGTTGTACAAGTGTGTACAAGGTTGTACAAGTGTGTACAAGTGTGTACAAGGTTGTACAAGTGTGTACAAGGTTGTACAAGTGTGTACAAGGTTGTACAAGTGTGTACAAGGTTGTACAAGTGTGTACAAGGTTGTACAAGTGTGTACAAGGTTGTACAAGTGTGTACAAGGTTGTACAAGTGTGTACAAGGTTGTACAAGTGTGTACAAGGTTGTACAAGTGTGTACAAGGTTGTACAAGTGTGTACAAGGTTGTACAAGTGTGTACAAGGTTGTACAAGTGTGTACAAGGTTGTACAAGTGTGTACAAGGTTGTACAAGGTAGTACAAGGTTGTACAAGTGTGTACAAGGGTGTACAAGTGTGTACAAGGTTGTACAAGTTTTTACAAGGTTGTACAAGTGTGTACAAGGGTGTAAAATCGTGTACAAGGATGTACAAGTTTGTACAAGTTTGTACAAGGTTGTACAAGTGTGTACAAGGATGTACAAGTTTGTACAAGTTTGTAAAAGTTTGTACAAGTTTGTACAAGGTTGTACAAGTGTGTACAAGGATGAACAAGTTTGTACAAGGGTGTACAAGTGTGTACGATAAGTAAAAGTGTGTACAAGGGTGTACAAGGTTGTACAAGTGTGTACAAGGTTGTACAATTGTGTACAAGGCTGTACAACTGTGTACAAGGTTGTACAATTGTGTACAAGGCTGTACAAGTGTGTACAAGGTTGTACAAGTGTGTACAAGGTTGTACAAGTGTGTACAAAGATGTACAAGTTTGTACAAGGGTGTACAAGTGTGTACGATGTGTAAAAGTTTGTACAAGGGTGTACAAGGTTGTACAAGTGTGTACAAGGTTGTACAATTGTGTACAAGGCTGTACAAGTGTGTACAAGGTTGTACAAGTGTGTACAAGGCTGTACAAGTGTGTACAAGGTTGTACAAGTGTGTACAAGCTTTTACAAGTGTGTACAAGGGTGTACAAGTGTGTACAAGTTTGTACAATTTTGTACAAGGTTGTACAAGTGTGTACAAGGTTGTACAATTGTGTACAAGGTTGTACAAGTGTGTACAAGGTTGTACAAGTGTGTACAAGCTTTTACAAGTGTGTACAAGGGTGTACAAGTGTGTACAAGTTTGTACAAGTTTGTACAAGGTTGTACAAATGTGTACAAGGTTGTACAAGTGTGTACAAGGTTGTACAAGTGTGTACAAGGTTGTACAAGTGTGTACAAGGTTGTACAAGTGTGTACAAGTTTTTAAATTGTGTACATGGGTGTACAATTGTGTACAAGGCTGTACAAGTGTGTACAAGGTTGTACAAGTGTGTACAAGGTTGTAACAGGGGGTACAAGTTTGTACAAGTGTGTACAAGGTTGTACAAGTGTGTACAAGGGTGTACAGGTTTGTACAATGTTGTACAAGTGTACAAGTTTGTACAAGGTTGTACAAGTGTGTACAAGGGTGTACAAGTGTGTACAAGGGTGCACAAGTGTGTACAAGGGTGTACAATCGTGTACAAGCTTGTACAAGTGTGTACAAGGGTGTACAGGTTTGTACAAGGTTGTACAAATGTGTACAAGGATGTACAAATGTGTACAAGGATGAAAAGGTTGTACAAGTTTGTACAAGTTTGTACAAGGTTGTACAAGTGTGTACAAGGTTGTACAAGTGTGTACAAGGTTGTACAAGTGTGTACAACTTGTACAAGTGTGTACAAGCTTGTACAAGTGTGTACAAGTGTGTACAAGCTTGTACAAGTGTGTACAAGGTTGTACAAGTGTGTACAAGGTTGTACAAGTTTGTACAAGGTTGTACAAGTGTGTACAAGTTTGTACAAGTGTGTACAAGCTTGTACAAGTGTGTACAAGGGTGTACAGGTTTGTACAAGGTTGTACAAGTGTGTACAAGGGTGTACAAGTATGTACAATAATGTACAAGTTTGTACAAGTGTGTACAAGTTTGTAAAAGGTTGTACAAGTGTGTACAAGGGTGTACAAGTGTGTACAAGGTTGTACAAGTGTGTACAAGCTTGTACAAGTGTGTACAAGGGTGTACAAGTGTGTATAAGGTTGTACAAGTTTTTACATGGTTGTACAAGTGTGTACATGGTTGTACAAGAATGTACAAGGTTGTACAAGTGTGTACAAGGTTGTACAAGTGTGTACAAGGTTGTACAAGTGTGTACAAGGTTGTACAAGTTTGTACAAGGTTGTACAAGTGTGTACAAGGTTGTACAAGTGTGTACAAGGTTGTACAAGTGTGTACAAGGTTGTACAAGTGTGTACAAGGTTGTACAAGTGTGTACAAGGTTGTACAAGTGTGTACAAGGTTGTACAAGTGTGTACAAGGTTGTACAAGTGTGTACAAGGTTGTACAAGTGTGTAAAAGGTTGTACAAGTGTGTACAAGGTTGTACAAGTGTGTACAAGGTTGTACAAGTGTGTACAAGGGTGTACAAGTGTGTACAAGGTTGTACAAGTTTTTACAAGGTTGTACAAGTGTGTACAAGGGTGTAAAATCGTGTACAAGGATGTACAAGTTTGTACAAGTTTGTACAAGGTTGTACAAGTGTGTACAAGGATGTACAAGTTTGTACAAGTTTGTACAAGTTTGTACAAGTTTGTACAAGTTTGTACAAGTTTGTACAAGGGCTGTACAAGTGTGTACGATGTGTAAAAGTTTGTACAAGGGTGTACAAGTTTGTACAATTTTGTACAAGGCTGTACAAGTGTGTACAAGGTTGTACAAGTGTGTACAAGGCTCTACAATTGTGTACAAAGTTGTACAAGTGTGTACAAGGCTCTACAATTGTGTACAAGGTTGTACAAGTGTGTACAAGGTTGTACAAGTGTGTACAAGGTTGTACAATTGTGTACAAGGCTGTACAAGTGTGTACAAGGTTGTACAATTGTGTACAAGGCTGTACAATTGTGTACAAGGCTGTACAAGTGTGTAAAAGGTTGTACAAGTGTGTACAAGGTTGTACAAGTGTGTACGAGGTTGTACAATTGTGTACAAGGTTGTACAAGTGTGTACAAGGTTGTACAATTGTGTACAAGGCTGTACAAGTGTGTACAAGGTTGTACAAGGTTGTACAAGTGTGTACAAGGGTGTACAAGTTTTAACAAGGTTGTACAAGTGTGTACAAGGTTGTACAAGTGTGTACAAGGCTGTACAATTGTGTACAAGGTTGTACAAGTGTGTACAAGGTTGTACAAGTGTGTACAAGGTTGTACAATTGTGTACAAGGCTGTACAACTGTGTACAAGGTTGTACAATTGTGTACAAGGCTGTACAAGTGTGTACAAGGTTGTACAAGTGTGTACAAGGTTGTACAAGTGTGTACAAAGATGTACAAGTTTTTACAAGGGTGTACAAGTGTGTACGATGTGTAAAAGTTTGTACAAGGGTGTACAAGGTTGTACAAGTGTGTACAAGGTTGTACAATTGTGTACAAGGCTGTACAAGTGTGTACAAGGTTGTACAAGTGTGTACAAGGCTGTACAAGTGTGTACAAGGTTGTACAAGTGTGTACAAGCTTTTACAAGTGTGTACAAGGGTGTACAAGTGTGTACAAGTTTGTACAATTTTGTACAAGGTTGTACAAGTGTGTACAAGGGTGTACAAGTGTGTACAAATGTGTACAAGTGTGTACAGGGGTGTACAAGTTTGTACAAGGGTGTACAAGTTTTACAAGGTTGTACAAGTGTGTACAAGGTTGTACAAGTTGTGTACTGGGTTGTACAAGTGTGTACAAGATTGTATAAGTTTGTACAAGGTTGTACAAGTGTGTACAAGGGTGTACAAGTGTGTACAAATGTGTACAAGTGTGTACAGGGGTGTACAAGTTTGTACAAGGGTGTACAAGTTTTACAAGGTTGTACAAGTGTGTACAAGGTTGTACAAGTTGTGTACAAGGTTATACATGTGTGTACAAGGGTGTACAAGTGTGTACAAGGTTGTACAAGTGTGTACAAGCTTGTACAAGTGTGTACAAGGGTGTACAAGTGTGTACAAGGTTGTACAAGTTTTTACAAGGTTGTACAAGTGTGTACAAGGCGGTAAAATCGTGTAAAAGGATGTACAAGTTTGTACAAGTTTGTACAAGGTTGTACAAGTGTGTACAAGGATGTACAAGTTTGTACAAGGGTGTACAAGTGTGTACGATAAGTAAAAGTGTGTACAAGGGTGTACAAGGTTGTACAAGTGTGTACAAGATTGTACAATTGTGTACAAGGCTGTACAAGTGTGTACAAGGTTGTACAATTGTGTACAAGGCTGTACAAGTGTGTACAAGATTGTACAAGTGTGTACAAAGTTGTACAAGTGTGTACAAGGATGTACAAGTTTGTACAAGGATGTACAAGTTTGTACAAGGATGTACAAGTGTGTACGATGTGTAAAAGTTTGTACAAGGGTGTACAAGGTTGTACAAGTGTGTACAAGGATGTACAATTGTGTACAAGGCTGTACAAGTGTGTACAAGGTTTTACAATTTTGTACAAGGCTGTACAAGTGTGTACAAGGTTGTACAAGTGTGTACAAGGCTGTACAATTGTGTACAAGGTTGTACAAGTGTGTACAAGGTTGTACAAGTGTGTACAAGGTTGTACAATTGTGTACAAGGCTGTACAAGTGTGTACAAGGTTGTAAAAGTGTGTACAAGGTTGTACAAGTGTGTACAAGGTTGTACAAGTGTGTACAAGGTTGTACAAGTGTGTACAAGGTTGTACAAGTGTGTACAAGGTTGTACAATTGTGTATCAGGTTGTACAAGTGTGTACAAGGTTGTACAAGTGTGTACAAGGGTGTACTATCGTGTACAAGGATGTACAAGTTTGTACAAGTTTGTACAAGTTTGTTCAAGGTTGTACAAGTGTGTACAAGGATGTACAAGTTTGTACAAGGGTGCACAAGTGTGTACAAGGGTGTACAATCGTGTACAAGCTTGTACAAGTGTGTACAAGGGTGTACAGGTTTGTACAAGGTTGTACAAGGTTGTACAAGTGTGTACAAGGTTGTACAAGTGTGTACAAGGCTGTACAATTGTGTACAAGGTTGTACAAGTGTGTACAAGGTTGTACAAGTGTGTACAAGGTTGTACAATTGTGTACAAGGCTGTACAAGTGTGTACAAGGTTGTACAAGTGTGTACAAGGCTGTACAAGTGTGTACAAGGCTGTACAATTGTGTACAAGGTTGTACAAGTGTGTACAACGTTGTACAAGTGTGTACAAGGTTGTACAATTGTGTACAAGACTGTACAAGTGTGTACAAAGTTGTGCAAGTGTGTACAAGGTTGTATAAGTGTGTACAAGGTTGTACAATTGTGTACAAGGTTGTACAAGTGGTTACAAGGTTGTACAAGTGTGTACAAGGGTGTACAATCGTGTACAAGGATGTACAAGTTTGTACAAGATTGTACAAGTGTGTACTGGGTTGTACAAGTGTGTACAAGATTGTATAAGTTTGTACAAGGTTGTACAAGTGTGTACAAGGGTGTACAAGTGTGTACAAATGTGTACAAGTGTGTACAGGGGTGTACAAGTTTGTACAAGGGTGTACAAGTTTTACAAGGTTGTACAAGTGTGTACAAGGTTGTACAATTTGTGTACTGGGTTGTACAAGTGTGTACAAGATTGTATAAGTTTGTACAAGGTTGTACAAGTGTATACAAGGGTGTACAAGTGTGTACAAATGTGTACAAGTGTGTACAGGGGTGTACAAGTTTGTACAAGGGTGTACAAGTTTTACAAGGTTGTACAAGTGTGTACAAGGTTGTACAAGTTGTGTACAAGGTTATACATGTGTGTACAAGGGTGTACAAGTGTGTACAAGGTTGTACAAGTGTGTACAAGCTTGTACAAGTGTGTACAAGGGTGTACAAGTGTGTACAAGGTTGTACAAGTTTTTACAAGGTTGTACAAGTGTGTACAAGGCGGTAAAATCGTGTACAAGGATGTACAAGTTTGTACAAGTTTGTACAAGGTTGTACAAGTGTGTACAAGGATGTACAAGTTTGTACAAAGGTGTACAAGTGTGTACGATAAGTAAAAGTGTGTACAAGGGTGTACAAGGTTGTACAAGTGTGTACAAGATTGTACAATTGTGTACAAGGCTGTACAAGTGTGTACAAGGTTGTACAATTGTGTACAAGGCTGTACAAGTGTGTACAAGATTGTACAAGTGTGTACAAAGTTGTACAAGTGTGTACAAGGATGTACAAGTTTGTACAAGGATGTACAAGTGTGTACGATGTGTAAAAGTTTGTACAAGGGTGTACAAGGTTGTACAAGTGTGTACAAGGTTGTACAATTGTGTACAAGGCTGTACAAGTGTGTACAAGGTTTTACAATTTTGTACAAGGCTGTACAAGTGTGTACAAGGTTGTACAAGTGTGTACAAGGCTGTACAATTGTGTACAAGGTTGTACAAGTGTGTACAAGGTTGTACAAGTGTGTACAAGGTTGTACAATTGTGTACAAGGCTGTACAAGTGTGTACAAGGTTGTAAAAGTGTGTACAAGGTTGTACAAGTGTGTACAAGGTTGTACAAGTGTGTACAAGGTTGTACAAGTGTGTACAAGGTTGTACAAGTGTGTACAAGGTTGTACAAGTGTGTACAAGGTTGTACAATTGTGTATCAGGTTGTACAAGTGTGTACAAGGTTGTACAAGTGTGTACAAGGGTGTACTATCGTGTACAAGGATGTACAAGTTTGTACAAGTTTGTACAAGTTTGTACAAGTTTGTACAAGTTTGTACAAGGTTGTACAAGTGTGTACAAGGATGTACAAGTTTGTACAAGGGTGCACAAGTGTGTACAAGGGTGTACAATCGTGTACAAGTGTGTACAAGGGTGTACAGGTTTGTACAAGGTTGTACAAGGTTGTACAAGTGTGTACAAGGGTGTACAAATGTGTACAAGGATGTAAAAGTTTGTACAAGTGTGTACAAGTTTGTACAAGGTTGTACAAGTGTGTACAAGGTTTTACAATTGTGTACAAGGTTGTACAAGTGTGTACAAGGTTGTACAAGTGTGTACAAGGTTGTACAAGTGTGTACAACTTGTACAAGTGTGTACAAGGTTGTACAAGTGTGTACAAGGTTGTACAAGTTTGTACAAGGTTGTACAAGTGTGTACAAGTTTGTACAAGTGTGTACAAGTTTGTACAAGGTTGTACAAATGTGTACAAGGGTGTACAAAAGTGTACAAGGGTGCACAAGTTTGAACAAAGGTGTACAAGTGTGTACAAGCTTGTACAAGTGTGTACAAGCTTGTACAAGTGTGTATAAGGGTGTACAGGTTTGTACAAGGTTGTACAAGTGTGTACAAGGGTGTACAAGTGTGTACAAGGTTGTACAAGTGTGTACAAGCTTGTACAAGTGTGTACAAGGGTGTACAAGTGTGTACAAGGTTGTACAAGTTTTTACATGGTTGTACAAGTGTGTACAAGGTTGTACAAGTGTGTACAAGGTTGTACAAGTGTGTTCAAGGTTGTACAAGTGTGTACAAGGTTGTACAAGTGTGTACAAGGTTGTACAAGTGTGTACAAGGTTTTACAAGTGTGTACAAGGTTGTACAAGTGTGTACAAGGTTGTACAAGTGTGTACAAGGTTGTACAAGTGTGTACAAGGTTGTACAAGTGTGTACAAGGGTGTACAAGTGTGTACAAGGTTGTACAAGTTTTTACAAGGTTGTACAAGTGTGTACAAGGGTGTAAAATCGTGTACAAGGATGTACAAGTTTGTACAAGTTTGTACAAGGTTGTACAAGTGTGTACAAGGATGTACAAGTTTGTACAAGGGTGTACAAGTGTGTACGATAAGTAAAAGTGTGTACAAGGGTGTACAAGGTTGTACAAGTGTGTACAAGGTTGTATAATTGTGTACAAGGCTGTACAACTGTGTACAAGGTTGTACAATTGTGTACAAGGATGTACAAGTGTGTACAAGGTTGTACAAGTGTGTACAAGGTTGTACAAGTGTGTACAAGGATGTACAAGTTTGTACAAGTGTGTACAAGTGTGTACGATGTGTAAAAGTTTGTACAAGGGTGTACAAGGTTGTACAAGTGTGTACAAGGTTGTACAATTGTGTACAAGGCTGTACAATTTTGTACAAGGCTGTACAAGTGTGTACAAGGCTGTACAAGTGTGTACAAGGTTGTACAATTGTGTACAAGGCTGTACAATTGTGTACAAGGTTGTACAAGTGTGTACAAGGTTGTACAAGTGTGTACAAGGTTGTACAAGTGTGTACAAGGTTGTACAATTGTGTACAAGGCTGTACAATTGTGTACAAGTTTGTACAAGTTTGTACAAGTTTGTACAAGGTTGTACAAGTGTGTACAAGTGTGTACAAGGATGTACAAGTGTGTACAAGGATGTACAAGTTTGTACAAGGGTGCACAAGTGTGTACAAGGGTGTACAATCGTGTACAAGCTTGTACAAGTGTGTACAAGGGTGTACAGGTTTGTACAAGGTTGTACAAGGTTGTACAAGTGTGTACAAGGGTGTACAAATGTGTACAAGGATGTAAAGGTTTGTACAAGTGTGTACAAGTTTGTACAAGGTTGTACAAGTGTGTACAAGGTTTTACAATTGTGTACAAGGTTGTACAAGTGTGTACAAGGTTGTACAAGTGTGTACAAGGTTGTACAAGTGTGTACAACTTGTACAAGTGTGTACAAGGTTGTACAAGTGTGTACAAGGTTGTACAAGTTTGTACAAGGTTGTACAAGTGTGTACAAGTTTGTACAAGTGTGTACAAGTTTGTACAAGGTTGTACAAATGTGTACAAGGGTGTACAAAAGTGTACAAGGGTGCACAAGTTTGAACAAAGGTGTACAAGTGTGTACAAGCTTGTACAAGTGTGTACAAGCTTGTACAAGTGTGTATAAGGGTGTACAGGTTTGTACAAGGTTGTACAAGTGTGTACAAGGGTGTACAAGTGTGTACAAGGTTGTACAAGTGTGTACAAGCTTGTACAAGTGTGTACAAGGGTGTACAAGTGTGTACAAGGTTGTACAAGTTTTTACATGGTTGTACAAGTGTGTACAAGGTTGTACAAGTGTGTACAAGGTTGTACAAGTGTGTTCAAGGTTGTACAAGTGTGTACAAGGTTGTACAAGTGTGTACAAGGTTGTACAAGTGTGTACAAGGTTGTACAAGTGTGTACAAGGTTGTACAAGTGTGTACAAGGTTGTACAAGTGTGTACAAGGTTGTACAAGTGTGTACAAGGTTGTACAAGTGTGTACAAGGGTGTACAAGTGTGTACAAGGTTGTACAAGTTTTTACAAGGTTGTACAAGTGTGTACAAGGGTGTAAAATCGTGTACAAGGATGTACAAGTTTGTACAAGTTTGTACAAGGTTGTACAAGTGTGTACAAGGATGTACAAGTTTGTACAAGGGTGTACAAGTGTGTACGATAAGTAAAAGTGTGTACAAGGGTGTACAAGGTTGTACAAGTGTGTACAAGGTTGTACAATTGTGTACAAGGCTGTACAACTGTGTACAAGGTTGTACAATTGTGTACAAGGATGTAAAAGTGTGTACAAGGTTGTACAAGTGTGTACAAGGTTGTACAAGTGTGTACAAGGATGTACAAGTTTGTACAAGTGTGTACAAGTGTGTACGATGTGTAAAAGTTTGTACAAGGGTGTACAAGGTTGTACAAGTGTGTACAAGGTTGTACAATTGTGTACAAGGCTGTACAATTTTGTACAAGGCTGTACAAGTGTGGACAAGGCTGTACAAGTGTGTACAAGGTTGTACAATTGTGTACAAGGCTGTACAATTGTGTACAAGGTTGTACAAGTGTGTACAAGGTTGTACAAGTGTGTACAAGGTTGTACAAGTGTGTACAAGGTTGTACAATTGTGTACAAGGCTGTACAATTGTGTACAAGTTTGTACAAGTTTGTACAAGTTTGTACAAGGTTGTACAAGTGTGTACAAGGATGTACAAGTTTGTACAAGGGTGCACAAGTGTGTACAAGGGTGTACAATATTGTACAAGCTTGTACAAGTGTGTACAAGGGTGTACAGGTTTGTACAAGGTTGTACAAGGTTGTACAAGTGTGTACAAGGGTGTACAAATGTGTACAAGGATGTAAAAGTTTGTACAAGTGTGTACAAGTTTGTACAAGGTTGTACAAGTGTGTACAAGGTTTTACAATTGTGTACAAGGTTGTACAAGTGTGTACAAGGTTGTACAAGTGTGTACAAGGTTGTACAAGTGTGTACAACTTGTACAAGTGTGTACAAGGTTGTACAAGTGTGTACAAGGTTGTACAAGTTTGTACAAGGTTGTACAAGTGTGTACAAGTTTGTACAAGTGTGTACAAGTTTGTACAAGGTTGTACAAATGTGTACAAGGGTGTACAAAAGTGTACAAGGGTGCACAAGTTTGAACAAAGGTGTACAAGTGTGTACAAGCTTGTACAAGTGTGTACAAGCTTGTACAAGTGTGTATAAGGGTGTACAGGTTTGTACAAGGTTGTACAAGTGTGTACAAGGGTGTACAAGTGTGTACAAGGTTGTACAAGTGTGTACAAGCTTGTACAAGTGTGTACAAGGGTGTACAAGTGTGTACAAGGTTGTACAAGTTTTTACATGGTTGTACAAGTGTGTACAAGGTTGTATAAGTGTGTACAAGGTTGTACAAGTGTGTACAAGGTTGTACAAGTGTGTACAAGGTTGTACAAGTGTGTACAAGGTTGTACAAGTGTGTACAAGGTTGTACAAGTGTGTACAAGGTTGTACAAGTGTGTACAAGGTTGTACAAGTGTGTACAAGGTTGTACAAGTGTGTACAAGGTTGTACAAGTGTGTACAAGGTTGTACAAGTGTGTACAAGGTTGTACAAGTGTGTACAAGGTTGTACAAGTGTGTACAAGGTTGTACAAGTGTGTACAAGGGTGTACAAGTGTGTACAAGGTTGTACAAGTTTTTACAAGGTTGTACAAGTGTGTACAAGGGTGTAAAATCGTGAACAAGGATGTACAAGTTTGTACAAGTTTGTACAAGGTTGTACAAGTGTGTACAAGGATGTACAAGTTTGTACAAGGGTGTACAAGTGTGTACGATAAGTAAAAGTGTGTACAAGGGTGTACAAGGTTGTACAAGTGTGTACAAGGTTGTACAATTGTGTACAAGGCTGTACAACTGTGTACAAGGTTGTACAATTGTGTACAAGGATGTACAAGTGTGTACAAGGTTGTACAAGTGTGTACAAGGTTGTACAAGTGTGTAAAAGTTTGTACAAGTGTGTACAAGTGTGTACGATGTGTAAAAGTTTGTACAAGGGTGTACAAGGTTGTACAAGTGTGTACAAGGTTGCACAATTGCGTACAAGGCTGTACAATTTTGTACAAGGCTGTACAAGTGTGTACAAGGCTGTACAAGTGTGTACAAGGTTGTACAATTGTGTACAAGGCTGTACAATTGTGTACAAGGTTGTACAAGTGTGTACAAGGTTGTACAAGTGTGTACAAGGTTGTACAATTGTGTACAAGGTTGTACAAGTGTGTACAAGGTTGTACAAGTGTGTACAAGGTTGTACAAGTGTGTACAAGGTTGTACAATTGTGTGTCAGGTTGTACAAGTGTGTACAAGGTTGTACAAGTGTGTACAAGGGTGTACAATCGTGTACAAGGATGTACAAGTTTGTACAAGTTTGTACAAGTTTGTACAAGGTTGTACAAGTGTGTACAAGGATGTACAAGTTTGTACAAGGGAGTACAAGTTTGTACAAGATTGTACAAGTGTGTACTGGGTTGTACAAGTTTGTACAAGATTGTATAAGTTTGTACAAGGTTGTACAAGTGTGTACAAGGGTGTACAAGTGTGTACAAATGTGTACAAGTTTTACAAGGTTGTACAAGTGTGTACAAGGTTGTACAAGTTGTGTACAAGGTTGTACATGTGTGTACAAGGGTGTACAAGTTTTTACAAGGCTGTACAAGTGTGTACAAGGTTGTACAAGGTTGTACAAGGCTGTACAAGTGTGTACAAGGTTGTACAAGGTTGTACAAGTGTGTACAAGGGTGTACAAGTTTTTACAAGGGTGTACAAGTTTTTACAAGGTTGTACAATTGTGTACAAGGTTGTACAAGTGTGTACAAGGCTGTACAATTGTGTACAAGGTTGTACAAGTGTGTACAAGGTTGTACAAGTGTGTACAAGGTTGTACAATTGTGTACAAGGCTGTACAAGTGTGTACAAGGTTGTACAAGTGTGTACAAGGCTGTACAACTGTTTACAAGGTTGTACAAGTGTGTACAAGGTTGTACAAGTGTGTACAAGGTTGTACAATTGTGTACAAGGCTGTACAAGTTTGTTCAAGGTTGTACAAGTGTGTACAAGGTTGTACGAGTGTGTACAAGGGTGTACAATTGTGTACAAGGATGTTCAAGTGTGTACAAGGTTGTACAAGTGTGTACAAGGATGTACAAGTTTGTACAAGGGCTGTACAAGTGTGTACGATGTGTAAAAGTTTGTACAAGGGTGTACAAGTTTGTACAAGTGTGTACAAGGTTGTACAATTGTGTACAAGGCTGTACAAGTGTGTACAAGGTTGTACAATTTTGTACAAGGCTGTACAAGTGTGTACAAGGTTGTACAAGTGTGTACAAGGCTGTACAATTGTGTACAAGGTTGTACAAGTGTGTACAAGGTTGTACAAGTGTGTACAAGGTTGTACAATTGTGTACAAGGCTGTACAAGTGTGTACAAGGTTGTACAAGTGTGTACAAGGTTGTACAAGTGTGTACAAGGTTGTACAAGTGTGTACAAGGTTGTACAATTGTGTACAAGGTTGTACAAGTGTGTACAAGGTTGTACAAGTGTGTACAAGGTTGTACAAGTGTGTACAAGGTTGTACAAGTGTGTACAAGCTTTTACAAGTGTGTACAAGGGTGTACAAGTGTGTACAAGTTTGTACAAGTTTGTTCAAGGTTGTACAAGTGTGTACAAGGTTATACAATTGTCTACAAGGTTGTACAAGTGTGTACAAGGTTGTACAAGTGTGTACAAGCTTTTACAAGTGTGTACAAGGGTGTACAAGTGTGTACAAGTTTGTACAAGTTTGTACAAGGTTGTACAAGTGTGTACTAGGTTGTACAAGTATGTACAAGGTTGTACAAGTGTGTACAAGGTTGTACAAGTGTGTACAAGGTTGTACAAGTGTGTACAAGTTTTTAAATTGTGTACATGGGTGTACAATTGTGTACAAGGCTGTACAAGTGTGTACAAGGTTGTACAAGTGTGTACAAGGTTGTAACAGGGGGTACAAGGTTGTACAAGTGTGTACAAGGTTGTACAAGTGTGTACAAGGGTGTACAGGTTTGTACAATGTTGTACAAGTGTACAAGTTTGTACAAGGTTGTACAAGTGTGTACAAGGGTGTACAAGTGTGTACAAGGGTGCACAAGTGTGTACAAGGGTGTACAATCGTGTACAAGCTTGTACAAGTGTGTACAAGGGTGTACAGGTTTGTACAAGGTTGTACAAGTGTGTACAAGGGTGTACAAATGTGTACAAGTATGAAAAGGTTGTACAAGTTTGTACAAGTTTGTACAAGGTTGTACAAGTGTGTACAAGGTTGTACAAGTGTGTACAAGGTTGTACAAGTGTGTACAACTTGTACAAGTGTGTACAAGCTTGTACAAGTGTGTACAAGGTTGTACAAGTGTGTACAAAGTTGTACAAGTTTGTACAAGGTTGTACAAGTGTGTACAAGTTTGTACAAGTGTGTACAAGTTTGTACAAGGTTGTACAAATGTGTACAAGGGTGTACAAAAATGTACAAGGGTGCACAAGTTTGAACAAGGGTGTACAAGTGTGTACAAGCTTGTACAAGTGTGTACAAGCTTGTACAAGTGTGTACAAGGGTGTACAGGTTTGTACAAGGTTGTACAAGTGTGTACAAGGGTGTACAAGTATGTACAATAATGTACAAGTTTGTACAAGTGTGTACAAGTTTGTAAAAGGTTGTACAAGTGTGTACAAGGGTGTACAAGTGTGTACAAGGTTGTACAAGTGTGTACAAGCTTGTACAAGTGTGTACAAGGGTGTACAAGTGTGTACAAGGTTGTACAAGTTTTTACATGGTTGTACAAGTGTGTACAAGGTTGTACAAGTGTGTACAAGGTTGTACAAGTTTGTACAAGGTTGTACAAGTGTGTACAAGGTTGTACAAGTTTGTACAAGGTTGTACAAGTGTGTACAAGGTTGTACAAGTGTGTACAAGGTTGTACAAGTGTGTACAAGGTTGTACAAGTGTGTACAAGGTTGTACAAGTGTGTACAAGGTTGTACAAGTGTGTACAAGGTTGTACAAGTGTGTAAAAGGTTGTACAAGTGTGTACAAGGTTGTACAAGTGTGTGTAAAGGTTGTACAAGTGTGTACAAGGGTGTACAAGTGTGTACAAGGTTGTACAAGTTTTTACAAGGTTGTACAAGTGTGTACAAGGGTGTAAAATCGTGTACAAGGATGTACAAGTTTGTAAGTTTGTACAAGGTTGTACAAGTGTGTACAAGGATGTACAAGTTTGTACAAGTTTGTACAAGTTTGTACAAGTTTTTACAAGTTTGTACAAGTTTTTACAAGTTTGTACAAGGTTGTACAAGTGTGTACAAGGATGTACAAGTTTGTACAAGGGTGTACAAGTGTGTACGATAAGTAAAAGTGTGTACAAGGGTGTACAAGGTTGTACAAGTGTGTACAAGGTTGTACAATTGTGTACAAGGCTGTACAACTGTGTACAAGGTTGTACAATTGTGTACAAGGCTGTACAAGTGTGTACAAGGTTGTACAAGTGTGTACAAGGTTGTACAAGTGT
The DNA here is from genome assembly GCF_028750875.1 of Macrosteles quadrilineatus. Lineage (NCBI taxonomy): Eukaryota > Metazoa > Arthropoda > Insecta > Hemiptera > Cicadellidae > Macrosteles > Macrosteles quadrilineatus. The sequence continues at coordinate 18,960 of NW_026543283.1, read as the reverse complement.
GTACAAGGTTGTACAAGTGTGTACAAGGTTGTACAAGTGTGTACAAGGTTGTACAAGTGTGTACAAGTTTTTATATTGTGTACATGGGTGTACAATTGTGTACAAGGCTGTACAAGTGTGTACAAGGTTGTACAAGTGTGTACAAGGTTGTAACAGGGGGTACAAGGTTGTACAAGTGTGTACAAGGTTGTACAAGTGTGTACAAGGGTGTACAGGTTTGTACAATGTTGTACAAGTGTGTACAAGTACGTACAAGGTTGTACAAGTGTGTACAAGGGTGTACAAGTGTGTACAAGGGTGCACAAGTGTGTACAAGGGTGTACAATCGTGTACAAGCTTGTACAAGTGTGTACAAGGGTGTACAGGTTTGTACAAGGTTGTACAAGTGTGTACAAGGGTGTACAAATGTGTACAAGGATGAAAAGGTTGTACAAGTTTGTACAAGTTTGTACAAGGTTGTACAAGTGTGTACAAGGTTGTAAAAGTGTGTACAAGGTTGTACAAGTGTGTACAAGGTTGTACAAGTGTGTACAACTTGTACAAGTGTGTACAACTTGTACAAGTGTGTACAAGCTTGTACAAGTGTGTACAAGGTTGTACAAGTGTGTACAAGGTTGTACAAGTTTGTACAAGGTTGTACAAGTGTGTACAAGTTTGTACAAGTGTGTACAAGTTTGTACAAGGTTGTACAAATGTGTACAAGGGTGTACAAAGGTGTACAACGGTGCACAAGTTTGAACAAGGGTGTACAAGTGTGTACAAGCTTGTACAAGTGTGTACAAGCTTGTACAAGTGTGTACAAGGGTGTACAGGTTTGTACAAGGTTGTACAAGTGTGTACAAGGGTGTACAGGTTTGTACAAGGTTGTACAAGTGTGTACAAGGGTGTACAAGTATGTACAATAATGTACAAGTTTGTACAATTGTGTACAAGTTTGTAAAAGGTTGTACAAGTGTGTACAAGGGTGTACAAGTGTGTACAAGGTTGTACAAGTGTGTACAAGCTTGTACAAGTGTGTACAAGGGTGTACAAGTGTGTACAAGGTTGTACAAGTTTTTACATGGTTGTACAAGTGTGTACAGGGTTGTACAAGTGTGTACAAGGTTGTACAAGTGTGTACAAGGTTGTACAAGTGTGTACAAGGTTGTACAAGTGTGTACAAGGTTGTACAAGTGTGTACAAGGTTGTACAAGTGTGTACAAGGTTGTACAAGTGTGTACAAGTGTGTACAAGGTTGTACAAGTGTGTAAAAGGTTGTACAAGTGTGTACAAGGTTGTACAAGTGTGTACAAGGTTGTACAAGTGTGTACAAGGTTGTACAAGTGTGTACAAGGTTGTACAAGTGTGTACAAGGTTGTACAAGTGTGTACAAGGTTGTACAAGTGTGTACAAGGTTGTACAAGTGTGTACAAGGGTGTACAAGTGTGTACAAGGTTGTACAAGTTTTTACAAGGTTGTACAAGTGTGTACAAGGGTGTAAAATCGTGTACAAGGATGTACAAGTTTGTACAAGTTTGTACAAGGTTGTACAAGTGTGTACAAGGATGTACAAGTTTGTACAAGTTTGTAAAAGTTTGTACAAGTTTGTACAAGGTTGTACAAGTGTGTACAAGGATGAACAAGTTTGTACAAGGGTGTACAAGTGTGTACGATAAGTAAAAGTGTGTACAAGGGTGTACAAGGTTGTACAAGTGTGTACAAGGTTGTACAATTGTGTACAAGGCTGTACAACTGTGTACAAGGTTGTACAATTGTGTACAAGGCTGTACAAGTGTGTACAAGTTTGTACAAGTGTGTACAAGGTTGTACAAGTGTGTACAAAGATGTACAAGTTTGTACAAGGGTGTACAAGTGTGTACGATGTGTAAAAGTTTGTACAAGGGTGTACAAGGTTGTACAAGTGTGTACAAGGTTGTACAATTGTGTACAAGGCTGTACAAGTGTGTACAAGGTTGTACAATTTTGTACAAGGCTGTACAAGTGTGTACAAGGTTGTACAAGTGTGTACAAGGCTGTACAATTGTGTACAAAGTTGTACAAGTGTGTACAAGGTTGTACAAGTGTGTACAAGGTTGTACAAGTGTGTACAAGGTTGTACAATTGTGTGTCAGGTTGTACAAGTGTGTACAAGGTTGTACAAGTGTGTACAAGGGTGTACAATCGTGTATAAGGATGTACAAGTTTGTACAAGTTTGTACAAGTTTGTACAAGGTTGTACAAGTGTGTACCAGGATGTACAAGTTTGTACAAGGGAGTACAAGTTTGTACAAGATTGTACAAGTGTGTACTGGGTTGTACAAGTGTGTACAAGATTGTATAAGTTTGTACAAGGTTGTACAAGTGTGTACAAGGGTGTACAAGTGTGTACAAATGTGTACAAGTTTTACAAGGTTGTACAAGTGTGTACAAGGTTGTACAAGGTGTGTACAAGGTTATACATGTGTGTACAAGGGTGTACAAGTTTTTACAAGGCTCTACAAGTGTGTACAAGGTTGTACAAGGCTGTACAAGTGTGTACAAGGTTGTACAAGGTTGTACAAGTGTGTACAAGGGTGTACAAGTTTTTACGAGGATGTACAAGTGTGTACAAGGTTGTACAAGTGTGTACAAGGCTGTACAATTGTGTACAAGTTTGTACAAGTGTGTACAAGGTTGTACAAGTGTGTACAAGGTTGTACAATTGTGTACAAGGCTGTACAAGTGTGTACAAGGTTGTACAAGTGTGTACAAGGCTGTACAATTGTGTACAAGGTTGTACAAGTGTGTACAAGGTTGTACAAGTGTGTACAAGGTTGTACAATTGTGTACAAGGCTGTACAAGTGTGTTCAAGGTTGTACAAGTGAGTACAAGGTTGTACAAGTGTGTACAAGGTTGTACAATTGTGTACAAGGTTGTACAAGTGTGTACAAGGTTGTACAAGTGTGTACAAGGTTGTACAAGTGTGTACAAGGTTGTACAAGTGTGTACAAGGTTGTACAAGTGTGTACAAGGTTGTACAAGTGTGTACAAGTGTGTACAAGGTTGTACAAGTGTGTACAAGGTTGTACAAGTGTGTACAAGGTTGTACAAGTGTGTACAAGGTTGTACAAGTGTGTACAAGGTTGTACAAGTGTGTACAAGGTTGTACAAGTGTGTACAAGGTTGTACAAGTGTGTACAAGGTTGTACAAGTGTGTACAAGGTTGTACAAGTGTGTACAAGGGTGTACAAGTGTGTACAAGGTTGTACAAGTTTTTACAAGGTTGTACAAGTGTGTACAAGGGTGTAAAATCGTGTACAAGGATGTACAAGTTTGTACAAGTTTGTACAAGGTTGTACAAGTGTGTACAAGGATGTACAAGTTTGTACAAGTTTGTAAAAGTTTGTACAAGTTTGTACAAGGTTGTACAAGTGTGTACAAGGATGAACAAGTTTGTACAAGGGTGTACAAGTGTGTACGATAAGTAAAAGTGTGTACAAGGGTGTACAAGGTTGTACAAGTGTGTACAAGGTTGTACAATTGTGTACAAGGCTGTACAACTGTGTACAAGGTTGTACAATTGTGTACAAGGCTGTACAAGTGTGTACAAGTTTGTACAAGTGTGTACAAGGTTGTACAAGTGTGTACAAAGATGTACAAGTTTGTACAAGGGTGTACAAGTGTGTACGATGTGTAAAAGTTTGTACAAGGGTGTACAAGGTTGTACAAGTGTGTACAAGGTTGTACAATTGTGTACAAGGCTGTACAAGTGTGTACAAGGTTGTACAATTTTGTACAAGGCTGTACAAGTGTGTACAAGGTTGTACAAGTGTGTACAAGGCTGTACAATTGTGTACAAAGTTGTACAAGTGTGTACAAGGTTGTACAAGTGTGTACAAGGTTGTACAAGTGTGTACAAGGTTGTACAATTGTGTGTCAGGTTGTACAAGTGTGTACAAGGTTGTACAAGTGTGTACAAGGGTGTACAATCGTGTATAAGGATGTACAAGTTTGTACAAGTTTGTACAAGTTTGTACAAGGTTGTACAAGTGTGTACCAGGATGTACAAGTTTGTACAAGGGAGTACAAGTTTGTACAAGATTGTACAAGTGTGTACTGGGTTGTACAAGTGTGTACAAGATTGTATAAGTTTGTACAAGGTTGTACAAGTGTGTACAAGGGTGTACAAGTGTGTACAAATGTGTACAAGTTTTACAAGGTTGTACAAGTGTGTACAAGGTTGTACAAGGTGTGTACAAGGTTATACATGTGTGTACAAGGGTGTACAAGTTTTTACAAGGCTCTACAAGTGTGTACAAGGTTGTACAAGGCTGTACAAGTGTGTACAAGGTTGTACAAGGTTGTACAAGTGTGTACAAGGGTGTACAAGTTTTTACGAGGATGTACAAGTGTGTACAAGGTTGTACAAGTGTGTACAAGGCTGTACAATTGTGTACAAGTTTGTACAAGTGTGTACAAGGTTGTACAAGTGTGTACAAGGTTGTACAATTGTGTACAAGGCTGTACAAGTGTGTACAAGGTTGTACAAGTGTGTACAAGGCTGTACAATTGTGTACAAGGTTGTACAAGTGTGTACAAGGTTGTACAAGTGTGTACAAGGTTGTACAATTGTGTACAAGGCTGTACAAGTGTGTTCAAGGTTGTACAAGTGAGTACAAGGTTGTACAAGTGTGTACAAGGTTGTACAATTGTGTACAAGGTTGTACAAGTGTGTACAAGGTTGTACAAGTGTGTACAAGGTTTTACAAGTGTGTACAAGGTTGTACAATTGTGTACAAGGTTGTACAAGTGTGTACAAGGTTGTACAAGTGTGTACAAGGTTGTACAAGTGTGTACAAGGTTGTACAAGTGTGTACAAGGTTGTACAAGTGTGTACAAGGTTGTACAAGTGTGTACAAGGTTGTACAAGTGTGTACAAGGTTGTACAAGTGTGTACAAGGTTGTACAAGTGTGTACAAGCTTGTACAAGTGTGTACAAGCTTGTACAAGTGTGTACAAGGGTGTACAAGAGTGTACAAGGTTGTACAAGTTTTTACAAGGTTTTACAAGTGTGTACAAGGGTGTAAAATCGTGTACAAGGATGTACAAGTTTGTACAAGTTTGTACAAGGTTGTACAAGTGTGTACAAGGATGTACAAGTTTTTACAAGGGTGTACAAGTGTGTACGATAAGCAAAAGTGTGTACAAGAGTGTACAAGGTTGTACAAGTGTGTACAAGGTTGTACAATTGTGTACAAGGCTGTACAAGTGTGTACAAGGTTGTACAATTGTGTACAAGGCTGTACAAGTGTGTAAAAGGTTGTACAAGTGTGTACAAGGTTGTACAAGTGTGTACAAGGTTGTACAAGTGTGTACAAGGTTGTACAAGTGTGTACAAGGTTGTACAAGTGTGTACAAGGTTGTACAAGTGTGTACGAGGTTGTACAATTGTGTACAAGGTTGTACAAGTGTGTACAAGGTTGTACAATTGTGTACAAGGCTGTACAAGTGTGTACAAGGTTGTACAAGGATGTACAAGTGTGTACAAGGGTGTACAAGTTTTTACAAGGTTGTACAAGTGTGTACAAGGTTGTACAAGTGTGTACAAGGCTGTACAATTGTGTACAAGGTTGTACAAGTGTGTACAAGGTTGTACAAGTGTGTACAAGGTTGTACAATTGTGTACAAGGCTGTACAAGTGTGTACAAGGTTGTACAAGTGTGTACAAGGCTGTACAATTGTGTACAAGGTTGTACAATTGTGTACAAGGTTGTACAAGTGTGTACAAGGTTGTACAAGTGTGTACAAGGGTGTACAAGTGTGTACAAGGTTGTACAAGTGTGTACAAGCTTTTACAAGTGTGTACAAGGGTGTACAAGTGTGTACAAGTTTGTACAAGTTTGTTCAAGGTTGTACAAGTGTGTACAAGGTTATACAATTGTCTACAAGGTTGTACAAGTGTGTACAAGGTTGTACAAGTGTGTACAAGCTTTTACAAGTGTGTACAAGGGTGTACAAGTGTGTACAAGTTTGTACAAGTTTGTACAAGGTTGTACAAGTGTGTACAAGGTTGTACAAGTGTGTACAAGGTTGTACAAGTGTGTACAAGGTTGTACAAGTGTGTACAAGGTTGTACAAGTGTGTACAAGTTTTTAAATTGTGTACATGGGTGTACAATTGTGTACAAGGCTGTACAAGTGTGTACAAGGTTGTACAAGTGTGTACAAGGTTGTAACAGGGGGTACAAGGTTGTACAAGTGTGTACAAGGTTGTACAAGTGTGTACAAGGGTGTACAGGTTTGTACAATGTTGTACAAGTGTACAAGTTTGTACAAGGTTGTACAAGTGTGTACAAGGGTGTACAAGTGTGTACAAGGGTGCACAAGTGTGTACAAGGGTGTACAATCGTGTACAAGCTTGTACAAGTGTGTACAAGGGTGTACAGGTTTGTACAAGGTTGTACAAGTGTGTACAAGGGTGTACAAATGTGTACAAGTATGAAAAGGTTGTACAAGTTTGTACAAGTTTGTACAAGGTTGTACAAGTGTGTACAAGGTTGTACAAGTGTGTACAAGGTTGTACAAGTGTGTACAACTTGTACAAGTGTGTACAAGCTTGTACAAGTGTGTACAAGGTTGTACAAGTGTGTACAAAGTTGTACAAGTTTGTACAAGGTTGTACAAGTGTGTACAAGTTTGTACAAGTGTGTACAAGTTTGTACAAGGTTGTACAAATGTGTACAAGGGTGTACAAAAATGTACAAGGGTGCACAAGTTTGAACAAGGGTGTACAAGTGTGTACAAGCTTGTACAAGTGTGTACAAGCTTGTACAAGTGTGTACAAGGGTGTACAGGTTTGTACAAGGTTGTACAAGTGTGTACAAGGGAGTACAAGTTTGTACAAGATTGTACAAGTGTGTACTGGGTTGTACAAGTTTGTACAAGATTGTATAAGTTTGTACAAGGTTGTACAAGTGTGTACAAGGGTGTACAAGTGTGTACAAATGTGTACAAGTTTTACAAGGTTGTACAAGTGTGTACAAGGTTGTACAAGTTGTGTACAAGGTTGTACATGTGTGTACAAGGGTGTACAAGTTTTTACAAGGCTGTACAAGTGTGTACAAGGTTGTACAAGGTTGTACAAGGCTGTACAAGTGTGTACAAGGTTGTACAAGGTTGTACAAGTGTGTACAAGGGTGTACAAGTTTTTACAAGGGTGTACAAGTTTTTACAAGGTTGTACAATTGTGTACAAGGTTGTACAAGTGTGTACAAGGCTGTACAATTGTGTACAAGGTTGTACAAGTGTGTACAAGGTTGTACAAGTGTGTACAAGGTTGTACAATTGTGTACAAGGCTGTACAAGTGTGTACAAGGTTGTACAAGTGTGTACAAGGCTGTACAACTGTTTACAAGGTTGTACAAGTGTGTACAAGGTTGTACAAGTGTGTACAAGGTTGTACAATTGTGTACAAGGCTGTACAAGTTTGTTCAAGGTTGTACAAGTGTGTACAAGGTTGTACGAGTGTGTACAAGGGTGTACAATTGTGTACAAGGATGTTCAAGTGTGTACAAGGTTGTACAAGTGTGTACAAGGATGTACAAGTTTGTACAAGGGCTGTACAAGTGTGTACGATGTGTAAAAGTTTGTACAAGGGTGTACAAGTTTGTACAAGTGTGTACAAGGTTGTACAATTGTGTACAAGGCTGTACAAGTGTGTACAAGGTTGTACAATTTTGTACAAGGCTGTACAAGTGTGTACAAGGTTGTACAAGTGTGTACAAGGCTGTACAATTGTGTACAAGGTTGTACAAGTGTGTACAAGGTTGTACAAGTGTGTACAAGGTTGTACAATTGTGTACAAGGCTGTACAAGTGTGTACAAGGTTGTACAAGTGTGTACAAGGTTGTACAAGTGTGTACAAGGTTGTACAAGTGTGTACAAGGTTGTACAATTGTGTACAAGGTTGTACAAGTGTGTACAAGGTTGTACAAGTGTGTACAAGGTTGTACAAGTGTGTACAAGGTTGTACAAGTGTGTACAAGCTTTTACAAGTGTGTACAAGGGTGTACAAGTGTGTACAAGTTTGTACAAGTTTGTTCAAGGTTGTACAAGTGTGTACAAGGTTATACAATTGTCTACAAGGTTGTACAAGTGTGTACAAGGTTGTACAAGTGTGTACAAGCTTTTACAAGTGTGTACAAGGGTGTACAAGTGTGTACAAGTTTGTACAAGTTTGTACAAGGTTGTACAAGTGTGTACTAGGTTGTACAAGTATGTACAAGGTTGTACAAGTGTGTACAAGGTTGTACAAGTGTGTACAAGGTTGTACAAGTGTGTACAAGTTTTTAAATTGTGTACATGGGTGTACAATTGTGTACAAGGCTGTACAAGTGTGTACAAGGTTGTACAAGTGTGTACAAGGTTGTAACAGGGGGTACAAGGTTGTACAAGTGTGTACAAGGTTGTACAAGTGTGTACAAGGGTGTACAGGTTTGTACAATGTTGTACAAGTGTACAAGTTTGTACAAGGTTGTACAAGTGTGTACAAGGGTGTACAAGTGTGTACAAGGGTGCACAAGTGTGTACAAGGGTGTACAATCGTGTACAAGCTTGTACAAGTGTGTACAAGGGTGTACAGGTTTGTACAAGGTTGTACAAGTGTGTACAAGGGTGTACAAATGTGTACAAGTATGAAAAGGTTGTACAAGTTTGTACAAGTTTGTACAAGGTTGTACAAGTGTGTACAAGGTTGTACAAGTGTGTACAAGGTTGTACAAGTGTGTACAACTTGTACAAGTGTGTACAAGCTTGTACAAGTGTGTACAAGGTTGTACAAGTGTGTACAAAGTTGTACAAGTTTGTACAAGGTTGTACAAGTGTGTACAAGTTTGTACAAGTGTGTACAAGTTTGTACAAGGTTGTACAAATGTGTACAAGGGTGTACAAAAATGTACAAGGGTGCACAAGTTTGAACAAGGGTGTACAAGTGTGTACAAGCTTGTACAAGTGTGTACAAGCTTGTACAAGTGTGTACAAGGGTGTACAGGTTTGTACAAGGTTGTACAAGTGTGTACAAGGGTGTACAAGTATGTACAATAATGTACAAGTTTGTACAAGTGTGTACAAGTTTGTAAAAGGTTGTACAAGTGTGTACAAGGGTGTACAAGTGTGTACAAGGTTGTACAAGTGTGTACAAGCTTGTACAAGTGTGTACAAGGGTGTACAAGTGTGTACAAGGTTGTACAAGTTTTTACATGGTTGTACAAGTGTGTACAAGGTTGTACAAGTGTGTACAAGGTTGTACAAGTTTGTACAAGGTTGTACAAGTGTGTACAAGGTTGTACAAGTTTGTACAAGGTTGTACAAGTGTGTACAAGGTTGTACAAGTGTGTACAAGGTTGTACAAGTGTGTACAAGGTTGTACAAGTGTGTACAAGGTTGTACAAGTGTGTACAAGGTTGTACAAGTGTGTACAAGGTTGTACAAGTGTGTAAAAGGTTGTACAAGTGTGTACAAGGTTGTACAAGTGTGTGTAAAGGTTGTACAAGTGTGTACAAGGGTGTACAAGTGTGTACAAGGTTGTACAAGTTTTTACAAGGTTGTACAAGTGTGTACAAGGGTGTAAAATCGTGTACAAGGATGTACAAGTTTGTAAGTTTGTACAAGGTTGTACAAGTGTGTACAAGGATGTACAAGTTTGTACAAGTTTGTACAAGTTTGTACAAGTTTTTACAAGTTTGTACAAGTTTTTACAAGTTTGTACAAGGTTGTACAAGTGTGTACAAGGATGTACAAGTTTGTACAAGGGTGTACAAGTGTGTACGATAAGTAAAAGTGTGTACAAGGGTGTACAAGGTTGTACAAGTGTGTACAAGGTTGTACAATTGTGTACAAGGCTGTACAACTGTGTACAAGGTTGTACAATTGTGTACAAGGCTGTACAAGTGTGTACAAGGTTGTACAAGTGTGTACAAGGTTGTACAAGTGTGTACAAGGTTGTACAAGTGTGTACAAGGTTGTACAAGTGTGTACAAGGTTGTACAAGTGTGTACAAGTTTTTATATTGTGTACATGGGTGTACAATTGTGTACAAGGCTGTACAAGTGTGTACAAGGTTGTACAAGTGTGTACAAGGTTGTAACAGGGGGTACAAGGTTGTACAAGTGTGTACAAGGTTGTACAAGTGTGTACAAGGGTGTACAGGTTTGTACAATGTTGTACAAGTGTGTACAAGTACGTACAAGGTTGTACAAGTGTGTACAAGGGTGTACAAGTGTGTACAAGGGTGCACAAGTGTGTACAAGGGTGTACAATCGTGTACAAGCTTGTACAAGTGTGTACAAGGGTGTACAGGTTTGTACAAGGTTGTACAAGTGTGTACAAGGGTGTACAAATGTGTACAAGGATGAAAAGGTTGTACAAGTTTGTACAAGTTTGTACAAGGTTGTACAAGTGTGTACAAGGTTGTAAAAGTGTGTACAAGGTTGTACAAGTGTGTACAAGGTTGTACAAGTGTGTACAACTTGTACAAGTGTGTACAACTTGTACAAGTGTGTACAAGCTTGTACAAGTGTGTACAAGGTTGTACAAGTGTGTACAAGGTTGTACAAGTTTGTACAAGGTTGTACAAGTGTGTACAAGTTTGTACAAGTGTGTACAAGTTTGTACAAGGTTGTACAAATGTGTACAAGGGTGTACAAAGGTGTACAACGGTGCACAAGTTTGAACAAGGGTGTACAAGTGTGTACAAGCTTGTACAAGTGTGTACAAGCTTGTACAAGTGTGTACAAGGGTGTACAGGTTTGTACAAGGTTGTACAAGTGTGTACAAGGGTGTACAGGTTTGTACAAGGTTGTACAAGTGTGTACAAGGGTGTACAAGTATGTACAATAATGTACAAGTTTGTACAATTGTGTACAAGTTTGTAAAAGGTTGTACAAGTGTGTACAAGGGTGTACAAGTGTGTACAAGGTTGTACAAGTGTGTACAAGCTTGTACAAGTGTGTACAAGGGTGTACAAGTGTGTACAAGGTTGTACAAGTTTTTACATGGTTGTACAAGTGTGTACAGGGTTGTACAAGTGTGTACAAGGTTGTACAAGTGTGTACAAGGTTGTACAAGTGTGTACAAGGTTGTACAAGTGTGTACAAGGTTGTACAAGTGTGTACAAGGTTGTACAAGTGTGTACAAGGTTGTACAAGTGTGTACAAGTGTGTACAAGGTTGTACAAGTGTGTAAAAGGTTGTACAAGTGTGTACAAGGTTGTACAAGTGTGTACAAGGTTGTACAAGTGTGTACAAGGTTGTACAAGTGTGTACAAGGTTGTACAAGTGTGTACAAGGTTGTACAAGTGTGTACAAGGTTGTACAAGTGTGTACAAGGTTGTACAAGTGTGTACAAGGGTGTACAAGTGTGTACAAGGTTGTACAAGTTTTTACAAGGTTGTACAAGTGTGTACAAGGGTGTAAAATCGTGTACAAGGATGTACAAGTTTGTACAAGTTTGTACAAGGTTGTACAAGTGTGTACAAGGATGTACAAGTTTGTACAAGTTTGTAAAAGTTTGTACAAGTTTGTACAAGGTTGTACAAGTGTGTACAAGGATGAACAAGTTTGTACAAGGGTGTACAAGTGTGTACGATAAGTAAAAGTGTGTACAAGGGTGTACAAGGTTGTACAAGTGTGTACAAGGTTGTACAATTGTGTACAAGGCTGTACAACTGTGTACAAGGTTGTACAATTGTGTACAAGGCTGTACAAGTGTGTACAAGTTTGTACAAGTGTGTACAAGGTTGTACAAGTGTGTACAAAGATGTACAAGTTTGTACAAGGGTGTACAAGTGTGTACGATGTGTAAAAGTTTGTACAAGGGTGTACAAGGTTGTACAAGTGTGTACAAGGTTGTACAATTGTGTACAAGGCTGTACAAGTGTGTACAAGGTTGTACAATTTTGTACAAGGCTGTACAAGTGTGTACAAGGTTGTACAAGTGTGTACAAGGCTGTACAATTGTGTACAAAGTTGTACAAGTGTGTACAAGGTTGTACAAGTGTGTACAAGGTTGTACAAGTGTGTACAAGGTTGTACAATTGTGTGTCAGGTTGTACAAGTGTGTACAAGGTTGTACAAGTGTGTACAAGGGTGTACAATCGTGTATAAGGATGTACAAGTTTGTACAAGTTTGTACAAGTTTGTACAAGGTTGTACAAGTGTGTACCAGGATGTACAAGTTTGTACAAGGGAGTACAAGTTTGTACAAGATTGTACAAGTGTGTACTGGGTTGTACAAGTGTGTACAAGATTGTATAAGTTTGTACAAGGTTGTACAAGTGTGTACAAGGGTGTACAAGTGTGTACAAATGTGTACAAGTTTTACAAGGTTGTACAAGTGTGTACAAGGTTGTACAAGGTGTGTACAAGGTTATACATGTGTGTACAAGGGTGTACAAGTTTTTACAAGGCTCTACAAGTGTGTACAAGGTTGTACAAGGCTGTACAAGTGTGTACAAGGTTGTACAAGGTTGTACAAGTGTGTACAAGGGTGTACAAGTTTTTACGAGGATGTACAAGTGTGTACAAGGTTGTACAAGTGTGTACAAGGCTGTACAATTGTGTACAAGTTTGTACAAGTGTGTACAAGGTTGTACAAGTGTGTACAAGGTTGTACAATTGTGTACAAGGCTGTACAAGTGTGTACAAGGTTGTACAAGTGTGTACAAGGCTGTACAATTGTGTACAAGGTTGTACAAGTGTGTACAAGGTTGTACAAGTGTGTACAAGGTTGTACAATTGTGTACAAGGCTGTACAAGTGTGTTCAAGGTTGTACAAGTGAGTACAAGGTTGTACAAGTGTGTACAAGGTTGTACAATTGTGTACAAGGTTGTACAAGTGTGTACAAGGTTGTACAAGTGTGTACAAGGTTGTACAAGTGTGTACAAGGTTGTACAAGTGTGTACAAGGTTGTACAAGTGTGTACAAGGTTGTACAAGTGTGTACAAGTGTGTACAAGGTTGTACAAGTGTGTACAAGGTTGTACAAGTGTGTACAAGGTTGTACAAGTGTGTACAAGGTTGTACAAGTGTGTACAAGGTTGTACAAGTGTGTACAAGGTTGTACAAGTGTGTACAAGGTTGTACAAGTGTGTACAAGGTTGTACAAGTGTGTACAAGGTTGTACAAGTGTGTACAAGGGTGTACAAGTGTGTACAAGGTTGTACAAGTTTTTACAAGGTTGTACAAGTGTGTACAAGGGTGTAAAATCGTGTACAAGGATGTACAAGTTTGTACAAGTTTGTACAAGGTTGTACAAGTGTGTACAAGGATGTACAAGTTTGTACAAGTTTGTAAAAGTTTGTACAAGTTTGTACAAGGTTGTACAAGTGTGTACAAGGATGAACAAGTTTGTACAAGGGTGTACAAGTGTGTACGATAAGTAAAAGTGTGTACAAGGGTGTACAAGGTTGTACAAGTGTGTACAAGGTTGTACAATTGTGTACAAGGCTGTACAACTGTGTACAAGGTTGTACAATTGTGTACAAGGCTGTACAAGTGTGTACAAGTTTGTACAAGTGTGTACAAGGTTGTACAAGTGTGTACAAAGATGTACAAGTTTGTACAAGGGTGTACAAGTGTGTACGATGTGTAAAAGTTTGTACAAGGGTGTACAAGGTTGTACAAGTGTGTACAAGGTTGTACAATTGTGTACAAGGCTGTACAAGTGTGTACAAGGTTGTACAATTTTGTACAAGGCTGTACAAGTGTGTACAAGGTTGTACAAGTGTGTACAAGGCTGTACAATTGTGTACAAAGTTGTACAAGTGTGTACAAGGTTGTACAAGTGTGTACAAGGTTGTACAAGTGTGTACAAGGTTGTACAATTGTGTGTCAGGTTGTACAAGTGTGTACAAGGTTGTACAAGTGTGTACAAGGGTGTACAATCGTGTATAAGGATGTACAAGTTTGTACAAGTTTGTACAAGTTTGTACAAGGTTGTACAAGTGTGTACCAGGATGTACAAGTTTGTACAAGGGAGTACAAGTTTGTACAAGATTGTACAAGTGTGTACTGGGTTGTACAAGTGTGTACAAGATTGTATAAGTTTGTACAAGGTTGTACAAGTGTGTACAAGGGTGTACAAGTGTGTACAAATGTGTACAAGTTTTACAAGGTTGTACAAGTGTGTACAAGGTTGTACAAGGTGTGTACAAGGTTATACATGTGTGTACAAGGGTGTACAAGTTTTTACAAGGCTCTACAAGTGTGTACAAGGTTGTACAAGGCTGTACAAGTGTGTACAAGGTTGTACAAGGTTGTACAAGTGTGTACAAGGGTGTACAAGTTTTTACGAGGATGTACAAGTGTGTACAAGGTTGTACAAGTGTGTACAAGGCTGTACAATTGTGTACAAGTTTGTACAAGTGTGTACAAGGTTGTACAAGTGTGTACAAGGTTGTACAATTGTGTACAAGGCTGTACAAGTGTGTACAAGGTTGTACAAGTGTGTACAAGGCTGTACAATTGTGTACAAGGTTGTACAAGTGTGTACAAGGTTGTACAAGTGTGTACAAGGTTGTACAATTGTGTACAAGGCTGTACAAGTGTGTTCAAGGTTGTACAAGTGAGTACAAGGTTGTACAAGTGTGTACAAGGTTGTACAATTGTGTACAAGGTTGTACAAGTGTGTACAAGGTTGTACAAGTGTGTACAAGGTTTTACAAGTGTGTACAAGGTTGTACAATTGTGTACAAGGTTGTACAAGTGTGTACAAGGTTGTACAAGTGTGTACAAGGTTGTACAAGTGTGTACAAGGTTGTACAAGTGTGTACAAGGTTGTACAAGTGTGTACAAGGTTGTACAAGTGTGTACAAGGTTGTACAAGTGTGTACAAGGTTGTACAAGTGTGTACAAGGTTGTACAAGTGTGTACAAGCTTGTACAAGTGTGTACAAGCTTGTACAAGTGTGTACAAGGGTGTACAAGAGTGTACAAGGTTGTACAAGTTTTTACAAGGTTTTACAAGTGTGTACAAGGGTGTAAAATCGTGTACAAGGATGTACAAGTTTGTACAAGTTTGTACAAGGTTGTACAAGTGTGTACAAGGATGTACAAGTTTTTACAAGGGTGTACAAGTGTGTACGATAAGCAAAAGTGTGTACAAGAGTGTACAAGGTTGTACAAGTGTGTACAAGGTTGTACAATTGTGTACAAGGCTGTACAAGTGTGTACAAGGTTGTACAATTGTGTACAAGGCTGTACAAGTGTGTAAAAGGTTGTACAAGTGTGTACAAGGTTGTACAAGTGTGTACAAGGTTGTACAAGTGTGTACAAGGTTGTACAAGTGTGTACAAGGTTGTACAAGTGTGTACAAGGTTGTACAAGTGTGTACGAGGTTGTACAATTGTGTACAAGGTTGTACAAGTGTGTACAAGGTTGTACAATTGTGTACAAGGCTGTACAAGTGTGTACAAGGTTGTACAAGGATGTACAAGTGTGTACAAGGGTGTACAAGTTTTTACAAGGTTGTACAAGTGTGTACAAGGTTGTACAAGTGTGTACAAGGCTGTACAATTGTGTACAAGGTTGTACAAGTGTGTACAAGGTTGTACAAGTGTGTACAAGGTTGTACAATTGTGTACAAGGCTGTACAAGTGTGTACAAGGTTGTACAAGTGTGTACAAGGCTGTACAATTGTGTACAAGGTTGTACAATTGTGTACAAGGTTGTACAAGTGTGTACAAGGTTGTACAAGTGTGTACAAGGGTGTACAAGTGTGTACAAGGTTGTACAAGTGTGTACAAGCTTTTACAAGTGTGTACAAGGGTGTACAAGTGTGTACAAGTTTGTACAAGTTTGTTCAAGGTTGTACAAGTGTGTACAAGGTTATACAATTGTCTACAAGGTTGTACAAGTGTGTACAAGGTTGTACAAGTGTGTACAAGCTTTTACAAGTGTGTACAAGGGTGTACAAGTGTGTACAAGTTTGTACAAGTTTGTACAAGGTTGTACAAGTGTGTACAAGGTTGTACAAGTGTGTACAAGGTTGTACAAGTGTGTACAAGGTTGTACAAGTGTGTACAAGGTTGTACAAGTGTGTACAAGTTTTTAAATTGTGTACATGGGTGTACAATTGTGTACAAGGCTGTACAAGTGTGTACAAGGTTGTACAAGTGTGTACAAGGTTGTAACAGGGGGTACAAGGTTGTACAAGTGTGTACAAGGTTGTACAAGTGTGTACAAGGGTGTACAGGTTTGTACAATGTTGTACAAGTGTACAAGTTTGTACAAGGTTGTACAAGTGTGTACAAGGGTGTACAAGTGTGTACAAGGGTGCACAAGTGTGTACAAGGGTGTACAATCGTGTACAAGCTTGTACAAGTGTGTACAAGGGTGTACAGGTTTGTACAAGGTTGTACAAGTGTGTACAAGGGTGTACAAATGTGTACAAGTATGAAAAGGTTGTACAAGTTTGTACAAGTTTGTACAAGGTTGTACAAGTGTGTACAAGGTTGTACAAGTGTGTACAAGGTTGTACAAGTGTGTACAACTTGTACAAGTGTGTACAAGCTTGTACAAGTGTGTACAAGGTTGTACAAGTGTGTACAAAGTTGTACAAGTTTGTACAAGGTTGTACAAGTGTGTACAAGTTTGTACAAGTGTGTACAAGTTTGTACAAGGTTGTACAAATGTGTACAAGGGTGTACAAAAATGTACAAGGGTGCACAAGTTTGAACAAGGGTGTACAAGTGTGTACAAGCTTGTACAAGTGTGTACAAGCTTGTACAAGTGTGTACAAGGGTGTACAGGTTTGTACAAGGTTGTACAAGTGTGTACAAGGGTGTACAAGTATGTACAATAATGTACAAGTTTGTACAAGTGTGTACAAGTTTGTAAAAGGTTGTACAAGTGTGTACAAGGGTGTACAAGTGTGTACAAGGTTGTACAAGTGTGTACAAGCTTGTACAAGTGTGTACAAGGGTGTACAAGTGTGTACAAGGTTGTACAAGTTTTTACATGGTTGTACAAGTGTGTACAAGGTTGTACAAGTGTGTACAAGGTTGTACAAGTTTGTACAAGGTTGTACAAGTGTGTACAAGGTTGTACAAGTGTGTACAAGGTTGTACAAGTTTGTACAAGGTTGTACAAGTGTGTACAAGGTTGTACAAGTGTGTACAAGGTTGTACAAGTGTGTACAAGGTTGTACAAGTGTGTACAAGGTTGTACAAGTGTGTACTACGTTGTACAAGTGTGTACAAGGTTGTACAAGTGTGTACAAGGTTGTACAAGTGTGTACGATGTGTAAAAGTTTGTACAAGGGTGTACAAGGTTGTACAAGTGTGTACAAGGTTGTACAATTGTGTACAAGGCTGTACAAGTGTGTACAAGGTTGTACAATTTTGTACAAGGCTGTACAAGTGTGTACAAGGTTGTACAAGTGTGTACAAGGCTGTACAATTGTGTACAAGGTTGTAAAAGTGTGTACAAGGTTGTACAAGTGTGTACAAGGTTGTACAATTGTGTACAAGGCTGTACAAGTTTGTACAAGGTTGTACAAGTGTGTACAAGGTTGTACAATTGTGTACAAGGCTGTACAACTGTGTACAAGGTTGTACAATTGTGTACAAGGCTGTACAAGTGTGTACAAGGTTGTACAAGTGTGTACAAGGTTGTACAAGTGTGTACAAGGTTGTACAAGTGTGTACAAGGTTGTACAAGTGTGTACAAGTTTTTATATTGTGTACATGGGTGTACAATTGTGTACAAGGCTGTACAAGTGTGTACAAGGTCGTACAAGTGTGTACAAGGTTGTAACAGGGGGTACAAGGTTGTACAAGTGTGTACAAGGTTGTACAAGTGTGTACAAGGGTGTACAGGTTTGTACAATGTTGTACAAGTGTGTACAAGTTTGTACAAGGTTGTACAAGTGTGTACAAGGGTGTACAAGTGTGTACAAGGGTGCACAAGTGTGTACAAGGGTGTACAATCGTGTACAAGCTTGTACAAGTGTGTACAAGGGTGTACAGGTTTGTACAAGGTTGTACAAGTGTGTACAAGGGTGTACAAATGTGTACAAGGATGAAAAGGTTGTACAAGTTTGTACAAGTTTGTACAAGGTTGTACAAGTGTGTACAAGGTTGTAAAAGTGTGTACAAGGTTGTACAAGTGTGTACAAGGTTGTACAAGTGTGTACAACTTGTACAAGTGTGTACAACTTGTACAAGTGTGTACAAGCTTGTACAAGTGTGTACAAGGTTGTACAAGTGTGTACAAGTTTGTACAAGTTTGTACAAGGTTGTACAAGTGTGTACAAGTTTGTACAAGTGTGTACAAGTTTGTACAAGGTTGTACAAATGTGTACAAGGGTGTACAAAGGTGTACAACGGTGCACAAGTTTGAACAAGGGTGTACAAGTGTGTACAAGCTTGTACAAGTGTGTACAAGCTTGTACAAGTGTGTACAAGGGTGTACAGGTTTGTACAAGGTTGTACAAGTGTGTACAAGGGTGTACAGGTTTGTACAAGGTTGTACAAGTGTGTACAAGGGTGTACAAGTATGTACAATAATGTACAAGTTTGTACAATTGTGTACAAGTTTGTAAAAGGTTGTACAAGTGTGTACAAGGGTGTACAAGTGTGTACAAGGTTGTACAAGTGTGTACAAGCTTGTACAAGTGTGTACAAGGGTGTACAAGTGTGTACAAGGTTGTACAAGTGTGTACAAGCTTGTACAAGTGTGTACAAGGGTGTACAAGTGTGTACAAGGTTGTACAAGTTTTTACATGGTTGTACAAGTGTGTACAGGGTTGTACAAGTGTGTACAAGGTTGTACAAGTGTGTACAAGGTTGTACAAGTGTGTACAAGGTTGTACAAGTGTGTACAAGGTTGTACAAGTGTGTACAAGGTTGTACAAGTGTGTACAAGTGTGTACAAGGTTGTACAAGTGTGTACAAGGTTGTACAAGTGTGTACAAGGTTGTACAAGTGTGTACAAGGTTGTACAAGTGT